>NC_057802.1:383014417-383016708 GCF_018294505.1 Triticum aestivum | reverse complement strand
CTGTTTCATAACACACGGTTGTTATCTCCGGACCGTGTGTGATGCACCATCAGCAAAAAATTTAATAGCCCCGGCATTTCACTCCCGCATAGTAAAATTTTCAGTACCCGCGTCATTTCCTCAAACACACCCCACACTCCCCTCCACACACACACACACACACACACACACACACACACACACACACACACCAAAACCTCCTCAGGTGCGCGCGTGCACACACACACACACCAAAACCACCTCAGGTGTGCGCGCACACACACACACACACCCTCCCTCGCTCAAAATCCTAGCAAGGTCCCCGCCACCGCCGCCGCAAGGCCTCCATCGTCAACATCTGCCGTTTTGCCCGTGCAGCTTACCCATCGATCTCCATATCTAGGCCGCCTGTTTCTTCGATGACGCCTCCCAAACACCCCATTTCCCACAGATCCCCATCCCCCACTCCAGAGCGTCGCAGCCTAAACCCGGCTACGCTTCCCGTGGAGCTCGAGGAGCGACTGGCCCAAAAGAGGTGCATCGCGGTCTCTTTGCCCGACGTCGCCGAGGAAGCTGACGACCATTACTGGCCAGCGGCACTCCATCAACGGGCTAGAGTATGCGGGTATGTCGTAGACGCCGGCTTTGACATCGAGGTCGTCGACAGCGACGGCCTGAGGTGGGCTATGTCACAGGTTAAGTGGCCCACCCCCAACCCCTCGGGTTCAACTGACGTCGATCTCATCCATGGCCCCACCGCTGATCTCCTCTGGCTCGCTGTCAAGAATTTGCCATACTACATCGCCATCAAGCCCCTTTTGTCATTTCTGAAGGACATGTTTGGTGACATTGGGTTGGGATACACAGCTTCCAAGTCAGACCTCATTGATGGCGACCACAAGGAGGGCACTCTCTCCGGATCTTCCAAGGGGAAAGTGCCCATCCGCTCTTCCAAGGGGAAAGAGCCCGTCTGCGACATCAAGGAGGGCACCCTACATCCATGCTCTTCCAAGGGAAAGGATCCCATCCGTGACAACATGGAGCGCATCCAGGGTCCGTGCTCTTCCCAAGGGGACGAGCCCATCTGCGACAAGTGAGGAAACCCATGATTTGTTTTGTCGTGCCTCTTCACAGGGGAAACCCATGATTTGTTTTGTCGAGTCCCTTTTGTAGTGTAGTGAGAATATGTCCAGTTTTAATTGCTATATTTGGTTGTTTGCAGTATGCCTTGTTTATTTCAGTTCTTCATAATGTGACACTCTATATGTGCAATTATTTACTGTGCAGTACATTTCATCAATCCAGTTTTAAACATACCGATAGGAATGCATATATTTGCTTGTTGTTAAGCCTGTTATACCTAGCATATGCCTCTTTTAAAGTTTTTTGATTGTTCGGTTGTTTGTAGTTAGCATATGTCTGGTTTCAAATGCTATCTTTGGTTGTTCGTAGTATGCCTTGTTTATTCCATTTATTCACAACGTGATGTTTTATATGTGCAAGTATGAACTGTGCAATTCAATTTCATCAGTACCAGTTTCAACAATACCACTATGAATGACTACATTTGGTTGATGCATCTTGTAGTTAACAAGCCTTTCCATTTTTATTTAACAATAAGCAGTGTACTTAGACCAGCAGAATACCAGTTTGAATGACTATGTTTTCCTGTTGTTAAATGTTAGGCCTGTTGCAGTTAACACACCTTTCCACTTGTTTTGCTTTACTAGCGTGCTTAAACCTGCACACTAAAGCTATCTTTTGAAGATTATTTTGTCTGCCATGGATAATTTTGGTTGATGTTTAGCCTGCTGTGCTTAACATGCCTCTCGATGTACCTACATAGGACAATTTTGGTAACGACTACTCTTTTCCATCGAGGTTAGTTTCATCCCATGGCTTATATATACTCACTCTTCAGGATATCGGTAGCTGGTACCATATAGGCAGGGAGCTAATAAAGGACTAACCGGTGAATCGGACTTTTAACCGAATATATCTGTAACCCATTTATTGTTAGGTTAACTAGGGGCCATATGTAATATATCTGAGGCTACATAGCAACATGCACCGTACTTAATGTCTAAATATGAAATCCTATGCTACATGGCAACAAAGAAGTGTGTTACCTTAATGTTCTGATGATGTCTAGATATACGTAGAAGTGCAGTAGCAGCAGCAGTAGCAAGAACAACAACAACAACAACAACAACAACAACAACAACAACAACAACAATAACAACAACAACAACAACAACAACAACAACAACAACAACAACAACAACAACAGCAGCAGCAGCAGCATCAACAGC
>NC_057802.1:382818498-383014407 GCF_018294505.1 Triticum aestivum | reverse complement strand
AACAACAACAACAACAACAACAACAACCACCACAACAGCAGCAACAACAACAACAACAGCAGCAGCAACAACAGCAGCAACAACAGCAACAGCAACAACAACATCAACAACAACAACAGCAGCAGCAACAACAACAACACCACACATCAGAAGTTAACTGCAGTTAATCGGCCGATATTTGTAACAATGTCATAAACTCCATCCGCCATGTAATATAAGATGTTAATTCATCCAATATGTGAGTATATTCGATGTAATAAGATCTTATATAATGGGACATAGGGAGTGTTGTACTACAATATTGTGTAATTGTTGTTTAGCTTCTAATATTAACTTGGCGCTTTTAGGTACATATGTCATTGGTAAATATCTATGCTTCGACCCTTTCTGCGTATGGGGCAATGAGATATTCATGAACCAACATCAAGTGAGGAAACTGATAAAGATTGTTACTAAAATGGGTCAAAAGATGTCAATTGAATTATTCGTTTACACTTTATGAAAGACAACAGTGAACTGCAGCATGGTAAGTAAGAACTCTGTAGCCTTCTTTTTACTACCCATAATGAGTTGAGTTAGATGGCAATGTCTGAATCTTTTTCCTTAGCAGTGGTTCCCGAAGCAGTTTACTCAAGATTACCTCTCAAACTACATGATTGGCGGCCGACCATCACAAAGGGTTGGACTAGAGTCGTGTGTACCTTCTGCATGGAGGAGAGCACAATAGGGGCATTCCGCTTCACCTTGTTCAGCAACCAGAATGTCTCTCGCCTCTTTCTTTACCACCTTTAATAGTACAAGTATACAACCCTGGTTCATCATTCTTTATTTGGTGCTTATGTAATTATTTTTTTGATGTAGTTCTTTTTTATGTAATTCTTGAACATCTGTACCTGTGAATCGAATAATGCATTGGTTGTTGAACCTAATGGATATGAATGAAGTTATAGCCTACTTTAAAATTGAAATTTGGTAAAAAATTTAAATAGCAGCAATTGAATTAGGGTGAAAATATGCTCTGTAGGTCATTACGGCGCACACGGTCACAGCGTGTGTGATATACATCATAATCCAGCACGGTTCATGGAGAGGAAACGTGTGTAACCATGCACACAATTGTCGTTTGCAAAGCGTGTGTGATGTCAGACAATATCACAAACGGTGCGAGAAAACTAAATGTCTGTGATAATCGCCTTATCGTACACGCTTTACAATCATGAACTATTTGTGATGGGGCGTGGATCGTAAATGTATCACCACAGAAGTCTGACTGTGATGGTAATGCGAGCACAAACAAGTACCAAGGATGGAGCATTTGGGATATGCGAGATATCACAAACAATAGTCTGGAGACTCATGTTTGGGATACATGCCGGCAACACATATGCTTAGTTATCCAAAATGTATGCATTGCTACTCCCTATCCCCGATGGTTTCTGGGTCGTGTGGGAAGGACCCCCCCTATCGCCCACACTAGCAAGGCGACAGTTTAAAATGTCGTCGCGAAAAGGGGTTAAAAACCGTTTGTATAGCAGCTCACTATACCAGTGCAACTTTAGCTAGAGAGCATCCCCATTGTTCTGAGGGAGATAATCGTAATGAAAAAATGATAAAGGTGGGTTTGCAGAGGTCAGAACTTTGAATAGAGATGTGCCCACCACTTTGGATTTCAATGATTTTAGTTATGATAGTTTCTCTTTAATTGAATGTATTTCCTTGTTGCAATCCATGCTAAATTCACCCAATGCTTATGAACAAAATAAGGCTTTTACTAAACATATTGTAGAAGCTATGATGAAAGCTTTAGAAGAAAAGCCAGAATTGGAGGTTTCAATACCTAGGAAATTATATGATGAGTGGGAACCTACTATTAAAGCTAAAATTAAAAATTATGAGTGCAATGATTTATGTGATTTGGGTGCTAGCGTTTCCACAATACCAAAATATTTTTGTGATGTACTAGGTTTTACCAATATGGATGAATGTTCTCGTAATTTGCACTTAGCGGATTCTAGTATTAAGAAACCTTTGGGTAGAATAAATGATATTCTTATTCTTGCAAATAGAAATTATGTGCCCGTTGATTTCATTCTGCTTGATATTGATTGCAATCCGTCTTCTCCCATAATACTTGGTAGGCCTTTCCTACGAACCATAGGTGCTATTATTGGTATGAAAGAAGGCAACATAAGATTTCAATATCCATTAAAGAAAGGAATGGAACACTTCCCTAGAGCGAGAATTAAGCCACCATATGAATCTATTATGAGGGACACCAATGGAATTAATTTGAAGGATGACAATACTTGAAACTATGCATTATGCCTAGCTAGGGGCGTAAAACAATAGAGCATGTTCGGTGGCAACCCAATAGTCATCTTAGTTTTTCTTGTTTCTTTTCTGTTTTTTGGTGTGCACACAATTATGCTACTGTTATGGTTGTGTTTTGTGTATAAATTACTGTTTGTGCCAAGTAAAGCCTTTGGGATGATTTGGTTGATAGTTGATTTCATTCTGTGAGAAAACAGAAACTTTTGCGCCCAGTAGAAGAATTGTTTTAATGTAGAGGCCCTCCATGATCGATTCCCCCTCCGGCAGAGTACCGGAAAAGGTCTCCAGATGGCAATATGCATGGGTTATGAAATTGGTCTTAGTATGATAGATATTCAAGAAGGATATAATAAAAACTTTCATGCAGATCACTCAATATGATAAGTTTAATTCCTTGCAATAGTTTTGCGATATTAAGATGGTAATATGTGGGAGGTACTACTGAATGATTGTGGTTTAGTAAGAATATTGGTGTTAAGGTTTGTGATTCCCGAAGATGCACGTATAGTCTCCCGTTATGCTAAGAAGTTGGAGCATAATTTATTATTGATTGTCTTCCTTATGAGTGGCGGTCGGGGATGAGCGATGGTCTTTTCCTACCAATCTATCCCCCTAAGGGCATGCGTAGTAGTACTTTACTTTGAGGGCTAATAAGCTTTTGCAATAAGTATGTGAGTTCTTTATGACTAATGTGAGTCAGTGGATTATACGCACTCTCACCTTTCCACAATTTGCTAGCCTCTTCGGCACCATGCTTTTCCCTTTCTCACCTCAAGAGTTGGTGCAAACTTCACCGGTGCATCCACACCCCGTGATATGATACGCTCTATCATACATAAGCCTCCTTATATCTTCCTCACAATAGCCATCATACCTACCTATCATGGCATTTCCATAGCCATTCCAAGATATATTGCCATGCAACTTCCACCGTTTCGTTTATTATGACACACATCATCATTGTCATATTGCTTTTCATGATCATATATCTGACATAGTATTTGTGGCTCAACCACCGTTCATCATTTTCTATACATGTTACGCTAGATCATTGCACATCCTGGTACACTACCACAGGCATTCATATAGAGTCATATTTTGTTCTAGTATCGAGTTGTAAGTAAATAGAAGTGTGATGATCATCATTATTCATTATTAGAGCATTGTCCCAATGAGGAAATAAATAAATAATAGGCCAAAAAGATCCCATAAAAAAATAGGCCAAAAAGAGCCCACCAACAAAATGAGAGAAAAAGAGAAAAGGGGCAATGTTACTATCTTTTTACACACTTGTGCTTCAAAGCACTATGTTTTTCATATAGAGAGTCTCCTATGTAGTCAGTTTCATTATATAACTTGGCTTCTATATTACGATGATGGGCTTCCTCAAATGCTCGAGGTCTTCTAGAGCAAGCAAGTTGGATGCATACCCACTTAGTTTTAAGTTTAAGCTTTCATACACTTATAGCTCTTAGTGCATCAGTTGCATGGCAATCCCTACTCCTTGCATTGACATCAATTGATGAGCATCTCCATAGCCCATTGATTAGCCGCGTTGATGTGAGACTATCTTCCTTTTTTGTCTTCTCCATATTAATCTCTCCCATCGGATTCTATTCCACCCGTAGTACTATATCTATGGCTTGCGCTCATGTATTGCGTGGGGGTTGAAAAAGTTGAGCACGTTAAAAGGTATGAACCAATTGCTCGGCTTGTCATCAGGGTTGTGCATGATAAATACTTTGTGTTAGGAAGATGGAGCATGACAAGGCTATATGATTTTGTAGGGATAACGTTCTTTAGCATTTTTATTTTGAAAGACATGATTGTTTGTTGGTATGCCTGAATATTGATGTCTTTATGTCAAATTGTAGACTATTGCTTTGAATCATTCATATCTTAATATTCATACTTAAAGAAAGATTACATGATAGACATGTTAGGTAGCATTCCACATCAAAAAATTTGTTTTTATCATTTACCTACTCAAGGACGAGCAAGAATTAAGCTTGGGGATCCTTGATACGTCTCCAACGTATCTATAATTTTTAACTGTTCCATGCTATTATAGTATCAATCTTGGATGTTTTATATGTAGTTATATGCAATTATATATCATTTTTTGGGACTAAACTACTAACCGAGTGCCAAGTGTCAGTTGTTGTTTTTTCCTATTTTTGGTTTTCCAGGAAATCAGTAGCAAACGAAGTCCAAATGCTATGAAACTTTTTTTCTAGACAAGAGAGACCCTAGAAGCTTCAGGAGGAGACCAGAAGGCAAACAAGGAGACAACAAGGCAACAGGGCACGCCCAGGGGGGTATGCGCGCCCTCATGCCTTGTGGGCCCCTCGTGGCTCCGTCTGGCCTAATTCCACCTCTATAAATTCTCTAAAATCAGGAAACCAATAGAGAGCCACCCAAAATACTTTTTTTGCCAGAGCAAGTCTCTGTTCTCCACGAGCCCATCTAGAGGCCTTTTCAGTACTCTGTCGGAGGTGGAATCGATCATGGAGGGCTTCTACATCAACCTTGCCGCCCTTCTGATGATGTGTGTGTAGTTCACCACAGACCTACGGGTCCATAGCTAGTAGTTATATGGCTTCTTCTCTCTTTTTTGATCATCAGTATAATGTTCTCCTCGATGTTCTTGGAGTTCTATTTGATGTAATCTTCTTTTGCGGTGCGTTTTTAGGATTCCATGAATTGTGGGGTTATGATCAAATTATTCATGAATATTATTTGAGTCTTCTCTGAATTATTTTATGCGTGATTATTATAGCTTTGTATTTCTCTCGAATCTATCTGTTTGGTTTGGCCAACTAGATTAATTTATCTTGCAATGGGAGAGGTGCTTTGTAATGGGTTAAATCTTGCGGTGCTCTATATCCCAGTGACAAACTAGGGGACAAGACATGTATTTGTATTGTTGCCATTAAGGGGAAAACGATCGGGTTTATTCATATTGATTGGATTTACTTTGTCTCCATCATTTATCTTGCCTAAGGCGTCACTCCATTTTTATTAACTTAATACTCTAGATGCATGCTGGATAGCGGTCGATGGGTGGAGTAATAGTAGTAGATGCAGGCAGGAGTCGGTCTACTTGTCTTGGACATGATGCATATATACATGATGATTGCCTTGAATATCTCATAACTATACGCTTTTCTACAATTGCCCAACAGTAATTTGTTTACCAACCGTATGCTTTTTGTTTGATAGAGAAGCCTCTAGTGAAAACTATGGCCCCGGGTCTACTTTTATCATATATAAAATCTAAAAATACGTTGCTACAATTTTATTACCGTTATTTTATTTTGTATTTTATTTTATCTGTCTATCACTACGAGATTCGATCCTTGCAAATAACCGCCGAGGGGATTGACAACCCCCTTGATCGCATTTGGTGCAAGTATTTGCTTTTGTGTGTGTAGGTGTTGTTAACGAGGTTTTGCGTGGTTCTCCTACTGGATTGATAACCTTGGTTCTTAACTGAGGGAAATACTTATCTCTACTGTACTGCATCATCCTCCCCTCTTCGCGGAAATCCCAGCGCAGCTTACAAGTAGCATGCCCCGCAGGGAATGTTATTTATGTGGGCTATTTTTCGGTACGAGCTCCTGCCGCAGAGGTCGCGACTGGTTCTAAGGCAGGAGGGGTCAGCGAGGGTGGCGTCCATTTGGTGACCTTTCAAGTCCCGGCCTCGCCCGAGCCGAGCACGCCGGCCTTTCCTCTGGCAAGTGTGGGTGCCGGGGCGGCGATCATGAAGGTCTCCGTTGGCGGGTCAGACCGCATGGCGGTCTTGTCTTCCAGTTTGCCGCCAAGGGTATGTTCCTTCCTACATGGTGGATTCATACCTGAGGTCCCCTAGGAGGTCGCTACTCCTTTGAAGACTGCGGATGAGGTGCTAGGGCGCCTCTGGGAGGCCTTGGAAGAGGATGGGCAGGCTATGGAACCCAGATTCAAGGTGTGACACTTTAGTACACATGGTAGTAGTAGCCCCTGGGGGCCGAGTGCGGCGATGCTGTGCTAGCTGGGCTTGGTTTCGCAGAAAGTGTGATTTGGCCTTCCTTGTTTTGATTATTAGGTCGTGCTTGAGGTGAACCGCAGCCACGACTCGAAGGTCTCGGAGTTAGTGTCGCGGATTGCGGCATTGCAACACCAAGGGGATGGGCTGCAGTGTGATTTTGATGCCGCCTCATGTGAGTCATGGTTCCTCTGTTGCGCACCTGGGTGACCTCATGTATGTTAATATTGGCGGGCGTCGATCATGCTTTATGTTCAGCCATCGAGACCGCGGCGACCCCGAGGAAGGAGGTAGAGGAGGTGGCACGGGGCCACTAGCATGCTGAAGAAGCTGAGCGGGATGCTCTAGCAGAGCTGGAGATGGCTCTCGCCATGAAGCGAGAGCTTGAGGCCGCCCTCTAGCAGGAGCAAGAGGCCTATCGCGGCCTCCGTGCTAACCTTGGTGAGAGCAAGGACCAACGGGTTGTGCTCCAATGCAGCTGAGAAGAAGGATGCCTTGTGGGCGCGGGCTGCCCAGGAGGCCGAACAGGAGATCGCACAGTTGGAGAAGGAGGGCGAGGAGGTCGAGGTGCAGCTTGCTGAGGCCCAACAATGCTGCCCGGATCTGGAGGCCGCCACCCAATGTTTGTGCGGGGAGGCCTCCTGCGCTCAGCTGTGTGAGCGATGATCGTTTATCTTATATGCCTTCTGCTATCTTTGTTCCAGGTCCTTTGCCGGACATCTAGATTGATGACGTGGAGGAGCGGCTTTGAGAGGTTCCCTCTGTTGTAGAGTAGATGACTGCCACGCTGGGGATTGCTGCTGGTACCTTATTTTTGGGCATACTGACTTGACTTCTGACCTAAAGATTGTCCTTAAGTTGCTAGCGGATTCGTCCAATCAACTTGATGATTGGATGTATTCCGCTGCTTTCGAGGGAGCTCAGCAGGTGCTGGTTGGCATCCATGCACATTATCCCAACGCCAACCTCTGGACAATTGTGAGACCTCCTGCCGGAAGTCCGAGTCCACATGCGTTCCTGCAAGAAGTTGTCAAGGAGGCCGAATATGCTGTCGGGGTCTGTCCCCTGCAGGTCGCCACATGTGCATAGCTGGACCGGAGACATGACAGAGGAGGACGGGTCACCGGCGTCTAGCCCAACGCGTGCGAGTGCACTAAGCTAGGGAGAGCCATCCGCTAGGTGGAGAGGGCGTGAGGGGGTGATGTGTGCGATGGAGAGTCGCCGCTGGAGATGCGCCAATGACGTACGCGATGCCATGGCCAAAACCCTAGCCATGGGCTAGGTGTCGCGGGGCGAGCGTCGGAGACCTGGAGCGGCTAACCCAACCGTCTTGGCGGACGGAGGGGTCGGAGACCATCTCATGAGTTTGCTACACAGTGGCGGACGTTGGCGGAATTGGTCGGCGTTGGTCGCGGTGCGAGGGTCACACGAGAGAGGGAGAGATGTGCTACGAGAAGATGGATGGGTGGGGGATTCGGTGGATCTAGCAGCTGCCGAAGCCACGAGGTAAGAGGAGGGGAAGGGGATGGCCAGCGCTGAGGTGTGGGAGGAAGGAATTGGTGGGTGGCGATGATTTGTGGGAGACGATGAGGGAGGGGACTGTGGAGGAGGAAGAGAACGTTCTCTCACTTTACAAAGGACCGCGGATCGAATACCAGAAACTATGGGGCTTTTTTTTGCAAAATTCTTGCACAAAGCATTTTCTCACTTAAGAAAGGAATGTGTGTTGAATTACTAAAAAACACAAGGGCTTTTCTGCAAAACTACCATGATGGTGAACGGGCAGAAGCAATAGCTGCTTTGTTATTAGGTAAAGATATCAATGGGCCTTAAAAGGCCAAGTGGTGGAAGGAGAATTGGGCCACAAGGGCCCATGTAGGGGAGGAGCCCCAAATTCCCTTGTAGGGAGGCCGAATTGAACTTGGGGGAGGAATCCTCCTCCCCTAGGTCTGGCGCAAGGAGGGAGGATTCCTCCCCCTTGTGTGGCGCACCCTCCTCCCATCTCAACCTATATATACTAGAGGTTTTAGGCACTTTTGAACACACAAGTTTTGGAGCCTCCTCTAGTTCTCTAGTTCTAGTTCGGTCCTAGTTGATCAATTAGAGCTTGACCTAGATCCTCTAATCCTCATAATTAGAAGCCCGGTGTGGTTCTAATCTCCTCACTGTAATTCTCCAGCGACGATTAGCTCTGGACGGCGAGGCGCTATCAGATCATGCAGATCGTACGCTTGCAACTCGTAGAGAGGCCATGCTTTTGGTCTTTCGTTCGAGGGACTGTTCGTGGGCAGTTCATGGAATCGTTCATGTACGGTTCGAGGGACTCCAAGTACAATCTACACCAACTCGTCTACTTTCGCTGCTACTCAGAGTCGGTAGTGATCATGATCCAAACCGTTTATGCATATTCATATTGTTCCTGGGTGTTCATATAGGGTGATTTTTTTTGTTTTCTACTACGTTTCTCGACATGAATATGCATTGAAGTGTACGCCAAGTCTTTGGAAGATTCCATCTTGAGTATGCAAAGGGCCATGTCTTGTGTTGTCCATTCTTCAGTTGTTGGCGAGTCTTAGTCTCGGCCCATGGCCGACGTGGCGTGCACCCCCTAATCCAGGACACCATCAGTAGCCCCTAATCTGGTCTTCAAGTCGAGGACATTGATACCTTCCTTGGGGTCGCTTCACCTCTTGGTCTTCGGCTTTGTAGGAGAGTTCCTACTTCTGCGCTGACTTCTAAATCCGAGGACCTATTTGGATCTGAAGTTCTTTTTATGCTCGTCTACCGACTTCCCCATCGATTATGACCTATGCACAAGCATACATAATGATATCTTTTAACAGGGCCCTCTTCCGCATAACTTTTTTTATTGGGTCCGAAGACTCCTTTAGCTTAACCGTGAAGGCTTGCCACGTGGGTGCAGTGGGCTGAGTGGGTCGAGCCCTGACAACTATCGGCCGAGAACCGAACCGTCACCACCTATCGTGGAACCGAGTCAGCTTGTCAACAGTTATTACTAGGTATATCGTGGCCCAAGGCCATTTCTATTCGCATGTCCCATCAAAAAGGGGATTGTGCTCCGGATTTCCAGTGATATCATTAACAAAATCCCTTAATCTTCGCGCGCATATATTGCACGACGTATTGGGAACTGGCAATTTTTACTGCGGGACACGGTGTACCTTGGTCTTTTACTGAACTATAAAAAGGAAAACGGTAAATATAATTCATCCCACACTCCCATTCTTGCTGCATCGCCAAGAACTCTCCTGAGCTCAAGCGCCACGAGATTTGCTTTACGCCCTACCTTCCTCATTCCCACTTCCTCTACCCGAGAATATGGAAAGCAAGGGGAAAGGCGTCGTTGCTCCCGTGTTTGAGGAGAAGCCCTCCAGTACGAGAAGGCAATGGATGCCCTCCACCATCGCCGCCGAGCTCCAAGCGGACAGATATCTTCCACCCCATGGGGTGGCTAAAGTTTTGACCTCTCCAAACCCACTTTTATCAAAAAATTCATTAAGATCGTCACCCTCTAAACAACTGGGACGCCTTGTAGCTAAAGTTGACTCATCTTCAGTCCCTTTTTCATCAAGTTTTATATTACTAAATAAAGATTCAATCGGTGAGACACCAATCATTTTAATATCTTCATCATGATTATGGTAAAAATCGGGCGGAATAGCCTTTTCAAGGTATTCTCGCTTAGCTCTCAACCTAGCGGTTCTCTCTTTACTCTCACTAATAGATATTTGGATAGACTTAATTGACTCATTAATATCATGCTTGGGTGGCAAAATTTTAATTTTGGGAGTATCCACATCATGAGCAGTTCTATTGTTCCTAGCCATATCATCAATTTTATTAATTTTTTCTTCTACCATGGCATTAAAAATCATTTCAGAATTAATAAATTGTTTAATATTATTCTCAAGATCAGAGGGTATCATATTATTATTATTATTATTATTATTATTACTACTACTACCATAGGAATTGCCATAATTGTTAGAGGAATTTCCAGGAAACGGCTGCCATAGATAGATTGGGTCATTCGTTACCTAAGCAATAACCGATGCTACTACAGCAATAACGGAAATAACCGATGCTACAGCAGAAACTACAGCTTTATGGGGAAACTACGTACTCGGGCTTGAGGTCTGAATTTCTTCATAATAGTACTCCTACTGACTTTGGCTTTGCGCAAGTCAGAGTGAACTTCTTCTTCTGTTCTGCGAATCTACTAATGAGAACTGTCATACAGTCCTATCTTTTTTAAGAAAGATCATAGATGAACATCGAGTAATCAACCCTGTAGGTTCCTCTCTATTTAGATAGACACCATCAACATGTCTAGGATCGAAATTACTCCTATAAGCATTGTTCTTGAAATTATTTTGAGAGAAAAAAATCACATTAATAGCATCATTGTTTTGCTCAAACAAAGTAGATAATGGCACATCATTAGGATCAACATGAGCACTCTTACTAGCAACTGTTTTCATAAGAGCATCCATTTTATCACTCAAAGTATTAATTTCTTTGACAGAGTTTATACCTTCTTACTAGTTAGAGTTCTTTCAGTCTGCCATTGTAAATAATTTGTCATAATATTATCAAGGAGTTTTGTAGCTTCTCCTAATGTGATTTCCATAAAGCTACCCCTGCGGCAGGGTCTAAAAGGTTTCTTGAAACAAAGTTTAGTCCGGCATAAATTTTTTGTATGATCATCCATAAGCTTAAACCATGAGTGGGGGAATTTCTTATCATTAATTTCATTCTCTCCCAAGATTGTGCAACATGTTCATGCTTAGGTTGCTTAAAATTCATAATTTTATATCTAAGAGAGTAATCTTAGCGGGAGGAAAATACTTGGCAATGAAAGCATCCTTACACTTATTCCAAGAATCAATACTATTTCATGGCAAGGATGAAAACCAAGTTTTAGCACGAACTCGTAGTGAGAATGGAAATAATTTCAATTTGACAATAACATTATCCACATCTTTCTTATTTTGCATATCGCATAATTCAACGAAAGTATTAAGATGGGATGCAACATCTTCATCAGGACTACCATAAAATTGTTCTTTCATAACAAGATTTAGCAAAGCAGCATTAATATCACACGACTCCACACTAGTGGCGGGAGGAGAAATTGGAGTACTAATAAAATCATTATTATTAGTATTGGAAAAGTCACACAATTGGTGTTTTCTTGAGACATAGTGACAAAGCAAGCAAACAGGCACACAAGCAAACGAAAATGTTTTTGTGTTTTTGTAAAATTATTTTAGAAGTGGGGGAGATAAAAACGAGAGGCAAATTGCAAATGAAAGTAAGAACAAGTAGATGATAGTTTATGTGAAGGTACTTGATAGGGTTTTCGTGATCTCTCCCCGGCAACGGCGCCGGAAATTCTTCCTGCTACTTGTGAGCTATGTTGGGATTTCCTCGAAGAGGAGAGGATGAAACAGTACAGTAGAGTCAAGTATTTCCCTTAGTTAAGAATCAAGGTTATCAATCCAGTAGGAGAACCAAACAGAACCTCGTTAGCAGCACCTGCAAGCATAAAAGCAAGTACTTGCACCCAACGCAAACAAGGGGGTTGTCAATCCCCTCGGTGGTTTTTTGCAAGGATGAAATCTCATAGTGGTAGATAGATAAAGTAAATTGCAAAATAAAATAAAGGAAACAAAAATGCAGCAAGGTATTTTTGAATTTTATATATAATAAAGGTAGACCCGGGGGCATAGTTTTCACTAGAGGCTTCTCTCTCGAGCACATAACGTATGGTGGGTGAACAAATTACTATTGGGCGATTGACAGAAAAGCGCATAGTTATGACGATATTCAAGGCAATGATCATGTATATAGGCATCATGTCCAATACAAGTAGACCAACTCCTACGTGCAACTACTACTATTACTCCACCGCTATCCAGCATGCATCTAGGGTATTGAGTAAAAACAGAGTAACGCCTTAAGCAAGATGACATGATGAACACAAAGTAAACCCAAGCAATATGAATAAACCCCATCTTTTTATCCTAAATGACAACAATATAAATACGTGTCATGTCCTTTTATGTCACTGGGATTGAACACCGCAAGATTGAACCCAACACAAAGCACCTCTCCTATTGCAGGAAAAATCAATCTAGTATGGCCAAACCAAACAGATAGATCGAAGAGAAATACAATGCTATAATAGTCATGCATAAAATAATTCAGAGAAGACTCAATTAATATTCATGAATAATATGATCATAAACCCATAATTCATCGGATCCCAACAAACATGTTGAAAAATAAGATTACATCAAATAGAACTCCAAGAACATCGAGGAGAACATTGTATTGAAGATCAAAGAGAGAGAATAAGCCATCTAGCTACTAGCTATGGACCCGTAGGTCTGTGGTGAACTACTCACGCGTCATCAGTAGGGCAGCAAGGATGATGTAGAAGCCCTCCATGATCGATTTCCCCTCCAGCAGAGTACCAGAAAAGGCCTCCAGATGGGATCGCGGAAGAACAGAGACTTGCGGTGGTGGAAAAAGTGTTTCCGGTGGCTCTCTGATGTATTGGAAATATTTGGGAATTTATAGAAGCGAAATTAGGTCAGGGGGTGCCACCACGAGCCCACAAGCCTGGGGGCCGGCGGGCGCGCCCCCTGAGCTTGTCGCTTCCTCGTGACTCCTCAGGTCTTCTCCTGAACCTTCGTGGGTCCCTTCTGGTCCAGAAAAAATTAATCCAAAGTTTTTTCTCCGTTTGGACTTTGTTTTGATATTGATTATCTGAAAAGCCAAAAACAAGCAAAAACAACAATTAGCACTAGGCACTAGGTTAATAGGTTAGTCCCAAAAAATGACATAGAATTGCATATAGTTGCATATAAAACATGCAAGATTGATACTATAATAGCATGGAACAATCAAAAATTATAGATACGTTGGAGACATATCAGTCAACTTTATTTATTTTGCACAGGACCGGCGCATGCGTGCTAAGGCGATCAAGTACCCAGCGCCACAGCCATCAGAGCCTAGGAGGCCCGAGCTCGAGAAGCTCTTGACCGAGGATCCTTATAAGGTCCCTGTCAAGACAAACAAGGAGGAGGGAAAGAAGACCGGGGCAAAGAACTTGGCCATCCGAGATAGCACCTCATATGCCCTATAGAAAGTCATCAAAGTTCACCCGTAGGATCCAGCGGTGACCACAGGGAGGAGTCCAGCGAGGTCCACTCCTCCCAAGGCGGGAAGACAGCGTCTCCTCAAACCTATAAGCGTCTAAGGAAGGCTTATACCGCTCCAACGGGCCAAACATTGATGCTCGTGGAGATGATCAGTTGGGCTCATCCGAGGACATCCGACGTCCTCAGAAGCATCCGACCCCCGAAAGGGAACCTTTCATATCAATTCGCTCTAGCTCACAAAACAGCTTGCGAATATAAAATTTACTTCCCTTTTCTTATTCTTTTGCAGGGAGCAAGTCGACCTGCCCCGGGACGGGGACTTCGACAAGGGAGTTCTAAGTTCACCACTGGCCCAGAGGTCCTCGGAGACGGTGACCCCCCAATCAAACCGGACTGGGGGAGGCTACATCTCACTCTACTCCTCCAACACCCAACTCTAGAGGAGGATCTGACGTCTTATGGCCGAGGTTCTTCACTCCTCGGTTGTTGGGGATATAACCCCACGACATAACCTGCCCTAATGGGCCAGGTCATCCAGGTGGTGGCTGATGAGCAAGACTCAAGATGGGCCATGGCGCTGAGGAGCAAGACTAGCAGGGCGGCTCGCCAAGCAGGCCGGCTTGCCGGCCCAGTATCTGAAGACGGTGACTCAGCAACCCGAAGCATAAGCCGCGTGGAGATTTCTCACTTAGAATGCAAGACAAGTTAGAAACATACTTGGTCACGAATCATAGTACGACCCGGACTCCTGTAAGCCCAGGGCCTCGACCTGTATATAAAGGCGAGTCCTTGAGGAGAATAGACTTAAGTTACAATCAATCAACAGCTCGATCAAGCGAGTCCGCTCCCTTGTAATTGATCATCCGGCAATAAACCCTAAGCAGGACGTAGGCCTTTACCTCGATCATGAGGGGCCGAACCTGGGTAAATCCATGTCTCTCAATTCCGATCAACCCCGACAAGCTAATCACCTAGTTGCAATGGCCTCACGTCTAAGTCCTCACACTAGGACATGTGTCGTGACAAAACCATGATAGTTGGCGCCCACCATGGGGCCAGCGCACGGTGGTTTTGAGTTCTTGAAGGGCTCTTTCCCAGGGATCGAGGGATACACCATCGACAGGATGACGAAGAGTCTCCGCGGCAAGCTCTACATCGACGATGCTGGCTGGGGTCCCGAGGCCGACTCAATCGAGTACGGATACCAGGTCCCCTTCGGCAAGATCCATGTCTTCATTTGCAAGATCAACGGATCTGAAACCGAGCCGGACACCTGCACCGACCTCATCGAGCCGGCTCGGCGCGCGTAACCTGCCGGAAATCAAGCCGGCCAGAAACACGTCTTCGTTGGCTTCACACAAGGCATAGAACTTACAGAAAATTCTACGTCCGGAGGAGAGACTCTCGTCTACTCGGGTGATGAGTCCTCAACCAGAGATACAGTGTCAATTTATCAGCTTCAGGATAGCGGGCTCGGGGGCTATGTCGATGGCAACACTATTCCGGACCCCTACGAGCCGTCGTGCCGAGCCGCCATCTTCATGGCGGGGACGGCGCCGGCTCTCAATTCCATGATGGCTGGAGCAGCGGAACAACTGACCCTTCTTTGTCCGGCTCAGCCAGGCCCCCGGCTCAAGTCTTATCTAAGTTGGTTAATACTTTGACGACATTGCTGGCAACCGAGGTTACTGTGGAAAACCAGGCAGAACGCAATATAGATATTGTGAAGATTCAGGAGCAGATGGCCAAGGCCCAGGAGGATATCAACACCAAGAGCGCCCGAGCGGCCATGTTGCAAGCTCAAATTAATACAGAGGCAGAGCGCCCGAAGGCAGAGGCTTGGCGTCTAAACCTTGATCAAAACGCTTCCAATGCAGTTTTTTGAAGGAGATACCAGAGTCGTTTACCTCTGAATTATGATCCAGCACGACTGTTCAATATGCCAGGGGCAGGCCCAAGCACTCTAGGAGCACCGGTTATACCCCAATTAACCTTTGATGTGCCCGGAAACAGGGCAGCGGCTCAACCTCACCGGCCAGAGCCGGCTCGGAGGGAGGAGCCGGTTCCAGACCCGCCCCTTGTCCATACGCCACCGTAGCATTTCCTAACACCACCGGGTCACTTCTCCAACCCGGTGGATAACATGGTGGCAGAGGCAACCCGCCTTACTACACTCCCGATCACTGGCGAGTTGCCGGTCCCGGTGGAAACCCGTAACGCCATCGAACTTCTTCAAGTAGCGATTGCTCAGCAGGCTAATTATTCCTATAGTCGGTGTCGTGTGCATTACACCCTGTTACTGAGTTGTAGCTACAACAGGCATGCAGAGTCGCCGGTTGTCTCCATCAGTGAGCAATGCCGTAACCCGCCCGAGGATAACCTGCCCCGCAATGCACGTGGTGATGCTCAAACAATCATGGACGGGGCAAGGGCCCATCGCGAGGCAGAGGCAGCAAACCAGGGGGCTTATCATCCACCCCCAGTAACTCCGTCAAATTCAGTGGGAGTCGGGTCGAGCACCAGAACCATCGGAGTGCCATGCCTCGTGCCTGCTTTGCATAACGAGCGCATGCCTAAAGACTACAAGGGTCCTCGCAAGATACCCAACTACACGGCGGATCTTGAACCTGCGGGATGGATTGAGAGCTATGAACTGGCCATGGATATATCGGATGTCAGTGATGCGGTGTGTGCAACGTATTTTACTATGATGTTGGAGGGGCCGGCTCGCACATGGTTGAAGAACCTGCCCCCCAACTCTATCAACACATGGGCGGAGTTGAAGGAGCACTTCATCAAGAATTTTCAAGTAACTTGCAAGCAGCCGATCACCATCGTTGATTTGGAGCACTGTGTGCAACACGGGGATGAGTCGGCCCATCATTGGGCTCGCCGGGTGAGGGAGTCCTGGACTAAGGGGTCCTCGGGCGTCCGGCCTGTTAGCCATGGGCCGGACTGATGGGCCGTGAAGATACGAAGACCGAAGACTGCACCTGTGTCCGGATGGGACTCTGCTTGGCGTGGAAGGCAAGCTTGGCAACCGAATATGTAGATTCCTTTCCTTTGTAACCAACCTTGTGTAACCCTAGATCCTCCTGGTGCCTATATAAACCGGAGGACTTAGTCCGGAAGGGGGAGATACTCATTACCATACTCATACAGGCTAGATCTCTAGGGTTTAGCGATTACGATCTCGTGGTAGATCAACTCTTGTAATACTCATATCTATCAAGATCAATCAAGCAGGAAGTAGGGTATTACCTCCATAGAGAGGGCCCGAACTTGGGTAAACATCGTGTCCCCTGTCTCCTATTACCATCGACCTTAGACGCACAGTTCGGGACCCCCTACCCGAGATCCGCCGGTTTTGACACCGATATTGGTGCTTTCATTGAGAGTTCCACTGTGCCGTCAACGATAGGATCGATGACTCGCCTTGTCCTTAAAGGCAATATCACCACCGGAGGAGAATTGGCCCCAGGCCAAACCCTCCGGCTGGGCGGCTTTACTATGACCGTCCGTTCAGCCATTAAGCCGACGATGACCTCTCGGGCCATCGAAAATCCCCTTTGTATCGACTCCAAACACTCCAAGCATATGGATCCGGCGGAGTTTTCGTCTTTAAACGAGCTCCTTGATCGCATCGCCGCCCTGGGAATCGCCGCAGATTACGATCGGATCGGGCTTAAACCCAACCAAAGAGAAATCAAATCTCCACCGGTCACCCACCAGATAGCGGTAGTCAAGGAGCATGATGGCGACTCTTCCCCTATACTGAAGACGGACTATGTCCGGATCGCCGACCCTGCTGAGCCGGATACCCACCAGCAAAACGAGGTGACCGGCCTTCCGAACATAGAATCGGACGGCAGGCCTAGACAACCAGAAGATACTTCGGAGCTCGGACTGTTAAGTCTGGAAAACCTTCAAACTCCGGATCATCGATCGGGTTAGGGTCCGAATCCAATTCCACCCACCTGCCCAGACATAAGTGCTCTCATGAGCATACAACATCAGTCTCAGGAAACGGTCCACCACTTCTGGGCCAGATTCCTCCTTACCAAGGACAAGGTTCAAGATTGCTGCGACGAGGACGCGATATCAGCATTCTGCAACAACTGCACGAATGAAGGAATCCTCAACGCCATTAATCGCCACCGCATACAACACTTCGCTGACTTGGCAGCTATCGTATAGAAGTACAACGCAATGGAAAGCGCCTGGTAAGACCAGGCAGCTTGTTGGGAGCCATCGGTCCCAACTCAACCACTGGTCCAGGCGAAAAGGGCGCCTCCTCGGGGCACGCCCAGTCCAATAGCCAAGAAATATAAACCCATTACGTGGCACGGAACCGTTCTGGAGGGATGGCTCGATGGCCCATGCAAAATACACACAACGCCGGACACCACACCAACCCACAGCCTTAGAGCATGTTGGATACTCTGGCAGGTAGCCAAGAGCGGCGAGGGCATCCTTACCAAAAATACCCTAGAGCAACACCCTCCAGAAGATGACGACCCCAGAGTATTGATGATCTTCGAGACATTCGCTTCAAACAACAACCGCAAAAGGGCACTCCGCAACCTCGCCGAAGTCTGTCAAATCACCGCGATAAACCCTTGGAATGACACGGCTATAACCTTTAATGCCGGTGACGAACCAAAATACAGGACAGTCCGAGCACCAGCCGCATTAGCCCTCAGTCCCATCGTGGACGGCTTTTGACTCGCCAAGGTCCTCATGGACGGCGGCAGCGGACTAAACCTCATCTACGAGGATACACTCCACAAGATGGAAATAAACAGAAGCCGCATCGAGCAAAGCAGCACGACCTTTCGAGGAATCATTCCCAGTCGAGAGGCGTGGTGTGCGGGAAAAATCACACTTGACGTGGTATTCGGCACCCCGGAGAATTATCGGTCTGAAGAAATAACCTTCCAAGTGGCTCCTTTCAGCAGCGGGTACCACATCCTGTTAGGGCAAGACGTTTTTACACGCTTCCAAGTTGTACCTCATTACGGTTACATGAAGTTTAAAATGCCCGGACCAAATGGCATAATCACTCTTGTCAGTGATCGGGACATAGCACTCTGCGCCGAAAACAAAACCGCGTCCCTGGCCCTTGAGGCATTATCTGAAGCCCTCGCGGCCGAAGAATTAACCGCACTGCGCTCCATGGTAGATAGGGACGATGTGATCTTAGACAAACGACCCAAATCCACCTCCTTCAAACCGACAGAAGAAATAGTCAAATTTCAGGTCAACCCAACGGCCCCCAAGAAGACAGCATCTATTGGAGCACAACTAGACCAAACGGTCGATGCCGCACTACGGGATTTCCTTCGCGAAAACTGGGATATATTCGCCTGGCACCATTCTGATATGCCTGGAATCCCACGGAAGCTGGCCGAGCATAGTCTCAATATATTAAAGGGATATAAACCAGTCAAACAAGCACTGCGGCGCTTTTCCGAACCCAAACGGCAAGCCATGGGGGAGGAGTTAGCCAAGCTAATTGAGGCCGGATTCATTAGAGAAATAAAACATCCGGACTGGCTGGCAAACTTGGTGATGGTACCAAAGAAGGACAAATCCTGGCGCTTGTGCGTCGATTTCAAAGACCTCAACAAGGCTTGCCCTAAGGATCCCTTCCCCCTCCCCCGCATTGATCAAATCATTGATGCTACCGTAGGACACGACTCACTGTGTTTCCTTGATGCATATTCCGGATACCATCAAATCAAAATGAAGGAGTCCAATCAAGCTGCAACAGCATTCATTACCCCATATGGGCCATTCTGCTTCAACACCATGCCCTTTGGGCTTAAGAACACCGGCGCCACGTACCAACGCATGATTCAAACATGCCTGGAGAAACAGATCAGCAAGACAGTTGAAGCTTATGTCGACGACGTCGTCATCAAAACCAGGCACGTCGAAACACTAATAGACGATTTACGTCTCACATTTGACAACCTCCGCGCGTATGACATTAAGCTCAATCCGGAAAAGTGCATTTTCGGCGTTCCCGCTGGAAAACTGCTGGGCTTCATCGTTTCCAACAGAGGAATTGAAGCAAATCAAGCCAAAATCCGAGCTCTGTCACAATTGGCTACGCCAACAGACCTTAAACAAGTCCAAAAGCTCGCGGGTTGCGTGGCAGCTCTAAGCCGCTTTATCTCCAGATTGGGAGAAAAGGCACTGCCACTCTATCGCCTTCTACAGTGAACTGAACACTTCGAGTGGACTGACGCGGCAACAGTCGGACTGGAGGAAATAAAAACCCTTCTGGCAAGCAACCCAATCTTGGCCGCTCCAAACATCGGTGAACCCATGTTATTATACATATCGGCAACACATCAGGTGGTGAGCATCGTGCTCGTCGTTGAACGAGAACAGGATGGACACAAATTCCCGCTTCAGAAGCCAGTATACTACGTATCCACTGTCCTTACACCATGCAAATCCCGGTACCCCCATTATCAGCATACGCGGTCTTCATGGCATCTCGAAAGCTCTGACACTACTTCCAGGAGTGTTCGATCACGGTGGCTTCTGAAGTACCACTCAACGACATCATAAACAACCGCGATGCCACGGGCCGGATTGCCAAATGGGCCATTGAGCTCCTTCCATTTGATATTACATATAAACCACGCCGAGCTATTAAATCCCAAGTACTGGCTGACTTCGTCGCCGAATGGACAGAGGCCGAACTCCCTAAAGAGTACGGCACATATTCCAATTGGGTTATGTATTTCGATGGCTCCAAAATGCTGGCAAGGCTTGGAGCGGGCGTCGTTTTAACATCCCCTACTGGAGACGTCGTTCAGTACGTACTCCAAATACTATATACAGACTCCAACAACGCAGCCGAATACGGGGCCTTGTTGCATGGTCTCCGGATGGCTGTCTCCATGGGCATCCAAAGCCTAGAGGTGCACGGAGACTCAAACCTGGCAATATCTCAAATAAATGGGGATTTCGATGCCAAAGACCCAAAGATGGCGGCTTATCGTAATGCCGTCCTAAAAATGTCAGCTCGGTTCGAGGGGCTCGAGTTCCATCATGTGGCCTGTGAAAGTAATCAAGCGGCGGACATTCTCGCTCGTATTGGCGCCAAGCGCGACCCCGTCCCACCTAATATATTTCTGGAAAGGCTTTTCAAGCCATCCATGGTGTGGCAGGGGGAAAGCGGCAACACTAGTCCGGATCCAAGCACAAGCCCAGAGGCCAAACACACAGATATCATCGGCGGCTCCGCCACCGAAATAACACCGTCGGCCCATCTCATTATGGCAGACATTGCCCCATGGACCGAGCCTTTCTTGGCCTACCTTAATAGGGAAGAACTTCCTGAGGATCAGAATGAGGCCCGCCGCATCGTTCGGCGTTCGAAGGCCTACAAGGTTCACGACGGAGAGCTCTATAAGAAAAGCGCTACCGGAGTCCTTCAAAGGTGTATCTCCGAGGAGGAGGGGCGGCAGCTCCTGGCTGAAATTCATGCCGGTCTCAGCGGGCACCACGCCGCAGCTCGAGCCCTTGTTAGCAAGGCCTTCCGTACAGGATTCTATCGGCCAATGGCCCAAGCAGATGCACATGACCTTGTCCAACGTTGCGTCGGATGCCAACTCTTCGCCAACCAAAGCCACATGCCCCCACTGCCCTACAAACAATACCCGTCACTTGGCCTTTTGCGGTCTGGGAACTGGATATGGTTGGACCCCTTAAAGGAGGAAGCCATAAGAAAAAATATCTGATGGTCATGGTGGATAAAATCACCAAGTGGATAGAGGCTAAACCAGTTAAAACGGCCGAATCCAGGCCAGTGATAGAATTCATATTCGGCGTTGTACACCGTTATGGTGTTCCGCACATTATCATCACCGATAACAGCTCCAACTTCACAGCCGATGAAGTGAAAACCTGGTGCGCGAATCTGGGCATCAACCTCGATTACGCCTCTGTCTATCACCCACAAACAAACGGTCAAGTCGAAAGAGCCAGTGGTCTCATTATGAGCAGCATCAAGCCTAGACTAGTGCGGTCTTTGAAGGAATCAGACAAGCACTGGGTTGAGGAGCTCGACTCTGTACTCTGGGGGCTGCGGACCACGCCCAGTCGCACTACCGGATACACACCTTTTTTCATGGTGTACGGCGCAGAGGCAGTACTACCCTGCGACATTATTCATGACTCGCCTCGAGTGCGCATGTACGAAGAGAGAGAGAGGCCGAGCTCGATCGACAGGACAGCTTAGATGCCCTGGAGGAGGAGCGCGACATCGCAAAAGCCCGTTCCACATTTTATCAACAGTAGGCTCGCAGGTATCAAAGCAGAGAAGTGCGGGCCAAAACTTACGACGTCGGCGAACTCGTTCTACGCCTGCCGGAGAAGAAAAATGACAAACTCAAGCCCAAGTGGGAGGGTCCCTTCATCATCGACGAAGTTCTCACTGGAGGAGCATACCGCTTGCGTGATGCATCAGACAATCGACTAGAGCCGAATCCCTGGAACGCAGCCAGACTCCGAAGATTCTATGCCTAGCGCCGAACTCCTCTCCTTCCTCTTATTGTTTTCATCATTTTTTCTCTCTTTTCGTTTTTTCTCTTTAGCCTTAAAGGCTTTCGTGCGGTTAGACCGTGCACCCCCGACGCATACATCTTCAAGTATGTACGTCTATCATACCTGGGGGCTTCTTGGACAGAAGCTTGCTATTTCTATTTTCCGAGCATAAAGCTCATCACATATGTGTTTTCTCCCAGATGTACCTTTTTCATTGCCATTATATGCATTGATATGACTGAAGTTTTGGCCAAGCTGGGTTGCCTGGCTCCTGTGCTTATGCCATACATTCCCGTTAGTTCGGCTAGGTCATAAAGGGAGCACCTCTGCGATTGTTACTACCGGGTCATCCGGATGTGTACCTCAGACTAGGTGAAGCCGAAAGCTAGCGTTCTTAAGGGAATATTCGGTCGGTAAACTAAAGATGTTTTTGCACACACTCCATTATGAACCCCCAGAAGTCATACACACTGTGATTTTTTCATCACAGTCCGGACATGCACATAGATGCATGCACACCCCAGGGAAAGGAACCCTTAACGGAACTATTCTCTCTGGAAGATGTTTCTTACAATTTAAATGTAATATAACATAACTAGGCGGATACAACTTGTCTGTTCAAGAACTTATGACCCCTACGCCTGGTTTCCATGCATACCCCGGTTTATTTTGCCGCTCAGGTATCCGGAAACACTCCGCACCTTCGGGTTGAGAGATCGAAGCGAAAAGGTCGGCCATGACAATCGTTTTACAATCCAGCTAGAAGGAGAACACATAGTCACTTAGGACTTAAAAACTTCCTCCTCTATACCGTCCAACAGGCGTTCTAATTTACAATCCTGTTGGGAGTATCTAGCAGCCACCTCTACTTGGCCATATACTAAACTAACGGGAATTTCTTCCCCATTTGACCCTAGCGTTCCGACCCGGGCCATGTGATTCGAATCCAGCTTGGTATATCGTGTTTTTACCATGGCCCAGGCCTCTCGCGCACCCTCTCGGCAGGCCGATATCTTCCATAGTCGGATACGCCGCCACGCTCCCTTGAACGGCTCTACAAGCTTCTCCATACTCCTTAGAGGGGAGTCAGATGGCCATAAGGCCTTGGCTACACTCTGCATTGCCTGCCGAGCTTGCTCGTGCAACTGCGACAGTCCTTGCAGAAGATCACTTGATGATCCGGACACCTCCTCTTCGGGGCGGCCCGTCAGTATACCTGCAATCACAGCTATATCAGCTACTTTTACTTCCAAACTGTTATAAGGTAAATACGGCAACATACTGAATATGTCGCCTCGCAGTTTTTTGTTCTCCTTCACGGAGTCGGCTAGCTGGGCTTGTACATCCTTCAGTTCTTCGCCCAGTTTGGTGTTTGAATCTTGGAGTTTGTTTTTCTCCTGTCTGACTTTGGTCAGGATGCGCTCGCCCGCGGCGCGTTGTCTCTTCGCCTCGCTTTCGCTTGTCTGTGCAACCTTCAGTTCCTCTTCTAGTTGGTCCGATGAACCTGTTATGAGACAAGCAGCGGATTTAATATAGCTAGCGTATCATTTTTTGTTTCTCGATGGAGGGAAATATTACCAGAGGACGCCTTCTTGAACTTTTTCGGTTTGGTGGTAGCAGCAGTTAGCTGTGTCCGACACTGCTCCAGCTCTTGGGCTAGCAAGTCGTTCTTCTCTGTAAGAACCTGGTTACACAACGATCCTTGAAACATTTGTCCCAACTGCTTCAAGTCTCGGGGGCTACTGGCTCATGGTTATCAAATTCGGGCAAGGTAAACTTACCTGCACAGCTCTCAAATGTTGCTCGGTGGCTCTGTTAAGCCCATCTCGAGCAGCTCGGATGTATGCATCAGCCGAGCCGAAGGCACCGAACGCCTCTTGTGAGAAGCGAGGATTTCGTAAAATGGCCTTCCGGCGCCGGTGATCCATGGCGCTCTCCACCTTCGAATTGGTGACGGACATATTTTTTGAACCCTCGGCAGAAGGATAGTCCGGCGCCACTCCCATATTGGGCCCCTTCTCTTCGGCCGGGACCGAATCTTGGTTATTAGAAGCACGACTGGCCGGGTCCCGGACATAGTCTGCCGAACCTTTTTTCTGATACAATATGAACGTATGAGTCACGGTTGGACGCAACTGCTAGAAAGAGCATAGTTGCAAACCCATACCTCTTCAAGGAAGGCCCGACCGTGTCTCTGTTTGCCTTCCTCTTCGAAGGCCTGCCCGGCGCGGGAGCCCCTCTCACCGGAGATGCCCCTGTGGCGGCCCGACGCGCCGAACGCCTCCCCTTCTAAGCACAGGATGCCGCGATGAGCTAGAAAGAATGCGGAAGCCCTCTCAGACAAAGTATCTCCTAATTACTTACATGGGAAGCAGGGAGAAGACCGGGATAGTCGGTGACGATGGCCACCTCTGTGCCGTCATAGCTCGTCTGGTAAAATGTCCCATTCTCCAGCACCACAAATATATCTGGATCCTCTTCAAATCCGGGGTCAAGGTCCCGATTGTGGCCCTTGGGCTACGGGGCGGGGCTGTAAAGCCCCTCGGAAGTCTTTCGCCGGTGCTGTTATAAATGGACGGGTTAATATTTCCGTGAACAAAGCTCAGGGAGGGGAATGAGTGGAGCAAAAAAGTTGGGGGCTCACCCAGCTAGGAGGATTGTACATGGAATATCCTTCTCTGTGCGTGATGTGCAGGAACTCCTCTTCCTCACCCTTGAACAGTTCGGCCAATATTTTGGCTAAGGCGGCAGGGGTGTCTGGACCTTTCCTGCCGCAGCGGGAGGTGTCATCTTCCCCATTGTAATTCCACATGGGAAGTCCTCTGTATTGGAGTGGCTGAACTCCCCATATTATGTAGGTCGCCATCACTTCGACTATCGTATACCCAGACTGGGCAGGCGTCCTGATCTTGCTCAGCAGTTGGCGAACTTCCGCACTATCTTCCTCCTCGAGGCTCCGAGGGCGCCAGCTGTGGTGCTTCTTCAGAGGAACACTCGCAAACTCGGCGAGACCTCTCCGGACTGGATCTGGAAGTACGACGTCATCTATGTAGAACCACTCAGAGGTCCACTCTTCGAAAGCTTTCTTTGGTGTTCCGGATAGGTATTCGGTCTCAGCAATACGCCATATTTCGGCCCCGCCCACTTCGAATATCGATCCCTCGTGGTTGCGCGGAACAAGGCAAAACAACTTTCTCCACAGATCATAATGGGCCTCACAACCCAGGAATAGTTTGCATAAAGCGACATAACCCACAATGTGCAGAATGGAGGCTGGGGTAAAATTGTGCAGCTGGAGGCCATAATACTCCAGAAGCTCTCGGAGGAATGGGTGAATTGGAAATCCCACGCCCCTCAGCAGATAGGGGACGAAGCACACTCGTTCCCCCGCGGATGGATTGGGAAAATCCTCCGCCTGGGTCTTGCTATTGAAAGAAGCCAACCCTGCTCGAATAGGGACCAGATCTGCAGGAGGGAGAAACCCCTGCGTTTGCAGCTTCTCCAGCTGACCATGGGACACGGAACACCTCTCCCACTCGCCTTTTTCTGGGCCGAAACGGGAGGAGGAGCGGGGGATGCTAGCCATGTTTGAATGGTCTTTCCTAGCAATCTCTGAGGATTTTCTCCGCATGGTGCCGAATGGGTCTGAGATCCAATCCCTTTAAATAGACGCTCTTTCTTGCACGGCCGGGGTGTTATTTGCAAAAAATACCCTGACCATCTGCATTCGCTCAACACGTGGAAGCTGAAGTCATCAAGGCACAGAAGCCAAGGAGTGCGGCATTGAATTAAAGCCGAATACTTTACTTGGAGGTCATCGGAGGAGGAACCTGCCTTGCAATGCCGAAGACAATCTGCGCGCCGAACAACTCGTCATTGAAGCCTGGTTCGGGGGCTACTGAGGGAGTCCTGGACTAAGGGGTCCTCGGGCGTCCGGCCTGTTAGCCATGGGCCGGACTGATGGGCCGTGACGATACGAAGACCGAAGACTGCACCCGTGTCTGGATGGGACTCTCCTTGGCATGGAAGGCAAGCTTGGCGACCGATTATGTAGATTCCTTTCCTTTGTAACCAACCTTGCATAACCCTAGATCCTCCCGGTGCCTATATAAACTGGAGGACTTAGTCTGGAAGGGGGAGATACTCATTACCATAGTCGTACAGGCTAGATCTCTAGGGTTTAGCCATTACGATCTCGTGGTAGATCAACTCTTGTAATACTCATATCCATCAAGATCAATCAAGCAGGAAGTATTGTATTACCTCCATAGAGAGGGCCAGAACCTGGGTAAACATCGTGTCCCCTGTCTCTTGTTACCATCGACCTTAGACGCACAGTTCGGGACCCCCTACCCGAGATCCGCCGGTTTTGACACCGACACCGGGTTGCCACCAAAATCCATTCTCAGACAACATTGGGGCGGCTCAAGCCGTGTTAATCCTAGAGAAGAACTGTCACTTTCAGCCTCTTAAGCAGAAGTTAGGGCGGCTTAAGCGCAAGTGCCAAGATATGGGTAATCTTATGGATGCCCTTACTAGATATGCATACTCAGATGGTACGAAGGATCCTAATTCTGACAGGGATAAATCTAGCAAATGCAAGAGAAATAGTGGTAGTAAGGGTCAACAAGAGAATGGTTCAGCGCACAATGGTAATAACCATGGTAATGGTGGAAAACTTAAGTACCCCGATGGCGGGTCAGATTTGATGGCTAACACCAACACAGGGCATAAGAATCAGCGTCGCAATGGCAAGCCGCCGTATGCTGGAGGAAAGCCCAAAAATTATGCAGAAGCTCTTAATGCGCCATGTCGAAAGCATAGTTATCCTAACAAGTCGTATTCTCATGCTTGGAAGGATTGTTATATTATGCAGGAGTTTAGGAATCAGTCGTTTCAACATCATGGCAATGGTAATGGGCAGCCACGCGGGTCAGGCTCAGGAGGTTTCCAGGGAGCCGGCTTCGGGGGTGGCGGCTCAAATTCTGGCTATCAGGGCCAAGGGAATCATGGTGGTCATAATCAACAGTCTGGTCAAAGTAATCAGCAGCAGAATAATCAGTCGGGATATCAGAGTAATTCTAAGCAACTCGACAGTGGCTAGTACCATGTTTTCACTACGAGTACCTGCAAGCGTGACCAAAAAGTTCATAAGCGAGCAATCAATCTGGTTGAGCCGGCAGTGCCACAGTATTTGAATTGGTCCGAGCACATGATCACTTGGAGCCGGGCGGATCTCCCGCCTCGTGTTGATAATCCGGGTCATCTGGCCCTGGTAGTAGCCCCTCAAGTGGGTGGTTATAAGTTCACTAAGGTACTTATGGATGGTGGAAGCAGCATCAACATATTTTACTATGACACTTTTCGGCGAATGAATCTGATAGAGAAGGATCTCAAGACGTCTTTTACTGTGTTTCATGAAGTGGTTCCTGGCAAGTCGGCTTATCCTGTAGGGAAGATTGCCCTAGAGGTAGCTTTTGGTGATGAGTACAACTATAGAGAAGAAACATTGTGGTTTGAGGTGGTCAAAATTAAGAGTCCATATCGTGCACTATTTGGACGGCCGGCTTATGCTAAATTCATGGCTCGCCCTTGTTACATATATCTGCAGCTTAAGATGCCAGGGCGAAAGGGACAATTATGGTCCATGGGGATCGTAAGATAGCCTTGGAGTGTGAGGAAGGAGATGCTGCTTATGGAGAGATGGCTTATGCCTTTGAGGAGCTCAAGTTTTATAAAGACAATAATGTTGACCCAGCTGATATGACCCCTCTCAAGAAGCCCACCACCGAGAAGGACCATCTCCTCAAGTTTAAGTTGACAAAGGACACTAAGCGGGTTGATTTTGTCCCTAGTGATTCTAGTCAACAGTCCGCCGTTGGGACTGAGATGGATCCCAAATAGGAAAGCGTGCTCATTGAGTTCATCCGTGAGAATCGGGACATCTTTGCATGGAAACCTTCTTACATGCCGGGTGTACCAAGAGAGTTCGCTGAGCACCATCTTAATGTGGATCCTAAGATGAAACCTGTCAGACAGTTCCTCCGTCGTTTTAACGAAGAGAGGCGTAAGTCTATTGGAGAAGAGGTAGCCTGGCTCTTAGCTTCCGAGTTCATAGTTGAAGTTTTCCATCCTCAATGGTTGGCCAATCCCGTGCTTGTGCTCAAGAAGAATGGCACGTGGGGTATGTGTGCTGATTACACAGATCTAAACAAGGCGCGTTTGGCTGATCCATTTGCTCTCGCCTGTATCGACCAGATCATTGATGCAACGGCGGGTTGTGAGAGTCTCTGTTTCCTGGATGCTTATTCTGGTTATCATCGGATCAAAATGGCGGTTGCGGATTAGGAGAAAACAACTTTTATCACGCCCTTGGGAGCTTTCTGCTATGTCTCTATGCCTTTTGGGCTCAAGAGTGCCCAGGCGACTTACCAAAGTTGTGTTCAGAATTGTTTTCATGGACAGATTGGATGCAATGTTCATGCATATGTCGACGATATTGTGGTCAAGTCAAGGAAGAAGGAAAGTTTGCTTGATGATTTGAAGTAACCATTTGATAATCTCTAGGTGTACAAGATGATGCTTAACCCGGCCAAGTGTGTTTTTGGTGTGCCTGCAGGAAAATTGCTAGGTTTTCTGGTTTCAGAACGTGACATCGAGGCTAACCCGGAGAAGATTGAAGCTATCACTTCTTTGTCTAAGCCTGCCCGTATCAATGAAGTTCAGTGCTTGGCGGGTCGTATAGCAGCCCTGAGCCGGTTTATAAGCCACCTGGGTGAGAAGGCGATTCCCGTGTACAAGACGATGAAAAAGACTGATCACTTTTTCTAGAGCGATGCTGCTAATGAGGTTTTTGAGGCGCTCAAAAGACAGTTGGCTGAGCCGCCTATCTTGGCTGCTCCAATTGACAAAGAGCCTATGCTCATGTACGTGGTGGCTAATAATAAAGTTGTCAGCATGGCAGTTGCCGTCGAGCGTAAGGAGGCAGGGAAAGAATACCCAGTCCAGCGGCCGGTTTATTATGCCAGTGAGGTATTGACAGAGTCCAAGCAAAGGTACCCACACTGGTAGAAGTTGGTGTTTGGAGTGTTCATGGCGAGTCGCAAGTAGAAGCATTATTTCCTTGGATATCCAATCACTGTGTTCAGTTCAGCTCCTCTGGGAGATATCATACAAAACAGAGAGGCTACAAGCCACGTTGCTAAGTGGGCAATTGAGCTTGGGCCACATCATCTAAAATATGTGCCCGGGTCTGCCATCAAGTCTCAAAATCTGGTGGATTTGATTAAAGATTGGACAGAGTTGCAAGCACCTGAGGAGAGGCTAGATAATACATACTAGATGATACATTTTGATGGTTCCAGGCAGTTGGAAGGCTCGGGGGCTGGAGTTATTTTATATTCCCTGTGAGGTGACAAGTTCTGTTACGTTTTGAGGTTTATGTTTCCCTGTACTAACAATGCAGCTGAGTATGAAGCTTTGCTACACGAGCTCCGCATGGCCAAGGAAATGAACTTGAGCCGGGTTAGATGCATGGGCGACTCAGATCTCGTTGCACAGCAAGTTTTAGGGAAATGGGATTCTAAAGACCCTCTCATGGAGGCTTATCATCAAGCAGTGACCATATTGCTGGTCAGTTTAAAGGTTATCAAGTGGATCACATAGACCGGCGGCTTAATAAGGCGGCTGATGCTTTATCTTGGCTTAATGTGTTCCTTGACGTGTTGCACAGCCCTTCTGTAAAGTTACCTTCAGAGGAGGATCTGGCTATTCCTAACCCGGAAGGGCAGCTTGTGGCGGCTCTACGCGCTACTCCAGATTGGACAAGGCCTTATCTGGCTTATTTGACTCGAGGTGAACTTCCAGAGGAAGAAGTCTTTGCTCGATAGATCATCCGGCGGTCTAAGTCTATGACAATTATCAATGGCGAGTTACACAGATGCAGTGTGACTGGCGTCTTTCAACGTTGTGTTTCCCCTGAGGAAGGGAGAGAGATTTTGCAAGAAATTCATGCCGGAGACTGTGGTCATCATGCCGGGTCAAGATCTTTAGTGGCCAAGGCTTTCAGGCACGGATTTTTCTGGTTAACTGCTCATGCTGATGCAGAGGATATTGTTCGCAAGTGTGATGGCTGCCAGAAGCTTGCAAGACAAGCTCATGTGCCGGCTCAAGAGTTGCGGATGATCCCAATAACTTGGTCATTTGTGGTCTGGGGGCTTAATATGATCGGGCCGTTTAAGAGGTCCAAGGACAAAAAGACTCACCTTTTGGTTGCAGTTGCTAAATTCACCAAGTGGGTTGAGGTAGAGCCAGTCAGCAATTGTGAGGCGGCAACTGCAGTTCAGTTTGTGAAAAGTTGATCTTCCGCTTTGTTTATCCTCATAGTATCATCACTGATAATGGGACGAATCTGTCTAAAGGTGCTATGAAAGAGTTCTGTCAGAGGGAACACGTCCGGCTTGATGTTTCATCGGTGGCTCATCCACAGTCCAATGGCCAGGCCGAGTGTGTTAACCAGGAGATATTACGAGGGATCAAGCCTCGACTCATGGTTCCCGTGGAGCGTACTCCGGGTTGTTGGGTTGAAGAGCTCCCTGTTGTACTTTGGAGCATAAGGACTACCCCCAACAGATCAACAGGCTATACGCCGTCCTTCATGGTTTATGGCACAGAGGCGGTTCTTCCAAGTGATATCTGTCATGACTCACCCCGTGTGGCGGCTTACGTTGAAGCGGATAACGAGACAGCTCGTCAAAATGCTCTGGATGCCTTGGAAGAAGAATGTGATCAAGCGGCGGCTCGATCGGCAATTTATCAGCAAGACCTATGTCGCTATCACAGCCGTAGAGTTCGGAGCCGCACTTTCTAGGAGGGCGACTTAGTGCTCCGTTTGGTTCAAGATCAGACAGGCATGCATAAGCTCTCACCTCCTTGGGAAGGGCCCTTTGTGGTTAGCAAAAACCTAAACTATGGGTCATACTATCTCATCGACATACACGAACACAATAAGTCGCGCACCTCTGAAGAGGAGACCAACAGGCCCTGAAACATTGCTCTTCGGCCTTACTACACTTGAGCCACTAGCTCCAGCTATTGTACATACATGATGTACATAGCTTTTTATGATCAAATATGATAAAGCCAGCATCCCCGAAACTCGGGGCCTCTGTCGTTTCATCTCATATATTGTGCATGAGTCTTTTATTTGTTGATCATAGGTCACTTGGGGGCTTCCAACTCATCGAGTTTAGCTTTCTCACCCTCTTGACCCGGTAAAAACGCCACAATATGTTGGTTAAACCTGCCTGTCTGCTTGATGCTACTCTAAAAAGGTGACCCACCGTATTCTTGACAGTCAATCTTTATGACCCCGAACTTGTCAAGGTTAAAACGGCGGCTTAAGTCACATGAGAGCCGGCTTTCAGAAAGTGAGGATAAACCAAGGCTATCATGTCAGCTTCATTGAAGCAAGACATGTGCCTCGAAAGCCAGTCTTTTTGTCGAGCCTCAAAAGTCAACTTGCAATTAATTCAATATATATATATATATGGCATTATTTCTCTGTTTTTACAGGAATTTTTGGCCATTGATCACATTATTGCAATCACTACAAGTCTCCGGGTCAAAAGATGTGGGAGGCGGCATCAGCCCATACCGCGGGGACCCCCGATCGGCACGCACCGACAGTGGGTTTTCTTCCTCACTATTGTCGACCGCGTCTACGCAGAACATCGTCCGCTTCCCCCGGCGGCGGGACCAGGCCAGATCTATGACCAGCGGTGTGGCCACCGTCGTTCTATGCTTGTGAAGAGAGCAACCCAAGCAAGCAGGCTTGTAGCTTAGGCACCTAATGGTGTATATATAGTGGAGTGGTGAAAGTGCAACTATCCCTGGGTGCTTTTGGTAATTCCTAACAACATATAGCTCATTGAACTAATGCTGTTTCAAGATGATCATTACAGAAAGTTCAATGATTGGCATGGCATGGACTAGGAATGTGGACCCATCAAAATGCTAAGGACACATATTGGCTCAAGCTCAAGACTCTACATTTTCATTTTAGTGATCCAAGATCACATTGAGTCCATAGGAAAAGTCAATACTATTAAATGGGGATGAGGTGTTGCTTAATGGCTAGCTTGCTCAACATGGTTAGTGATATGCTCCAAAGCCCTCAACCACTTTCTCATATCCACATATGTCCCAAACCAAAAGTCAAACTCGGCCCCACCGATTTGATCTATCTGGCACCACCGAGTTCTCTTGACATAGCCACTGCTAGAAACCCTAGTCACTTCGGTCTCACCGATAGGGATCTCGGTCTCACTGAGATGGGATTGCAAACTCTCTGTTTCCCTTCGTAATGTTTCGGTCCAACCGAGATGAGCGATCGGTTCCACCGAGTTCGCAATGCAAAATCTCAGTTTCCTTTTCGTAACGTTTCGGTCTCACCGAAATGAGCGATTCGGTCCAACCGAGTTTGCCTGACCAACTCTCTGTTTGCCAATTACAGAAATCTGTCCCACCGAGTTTATGTGATCGGTCTCACCGAGATTACGTTATGCCCTAACCCTAATGAGATCGGTCCCACCGAGTTGATCATGTCGGTCCCACCGAAAAGCCTAACATTCACATTTTGAACTAAATCGGTCCGACCGAGTTTCATGATTCGGTCCCACCGAGTTTGGTAAATTGTGTGTAACAGTTAGATTTCGTGTGGAGGCTATATATACCCCTCCACCCACTCTTCATTCATGGAGAGAGCCATCAGAACGTGCCTACACTTCCAACATACATTTTCTGAGAGAGAACCACCTACTCATGTGTTGAGACCAAGATATTCCAATCCAACCTCAAGAATATTGACCTCTAGCCTTCCCCAAGTTGCTTTCCACTCAAATCATCTTTCCACCAAATCCAAATCAGTGAGAGAGAGTCGAGTGTTGGGGAGACTATCATTTGAAGCACAAGAGAAAGGAGTTCATCATGAACACACCATCTATTACCTTTTGGAGAGTGGTGTCTCCTAGATTGGTTAGGTGTCACTTGGGAGCCTCCATCAAGATTGTGGAGTTGAACCAAGGAGTTTGTACGGGCAAGGAGATCGCCTACTTCGTGAAGATCTACCCTAGTGAGGCAAGTCCTTCGTGGGCGATGGCCATGGTGGGATAGACAAGGTTGCTTCTTCGTGGACCCTTCGTGGGTGGAGCCCACTGTGGACTCGCGCAGTCGTTACCCTTCGTGGGTTGAAGTCTCCATCAACGTGGATGTACGATAGCACCACCTATCAGAACCACGCCAAAAATCTCCGTGTTTACATTGCGTTTGCTCCTTCTAAACTCCTCCTTTACCTTCATATGCAAATGTTTTACATTCCACTGCTATACTCTTAGACTTGCATGTGTAGGTTGATTGCTTGACTTGTGCTAACTTGCTAAAATCTGCGAAGACTTAAAATTGGGAAAAGACTAGATTTTTATTTGGTCAAGTAGTCTAATCACCCCTCTCTAGACATACTTTCGATCCTACAAGTGGTATCAGAGCTTTGGTCTCCATTTGCCTTGATTTCCATAGCTTTTGTGATCATAGCCTTGGTTTTACAACCTAGGAGAGTATGGCGTCTAGCGAGGGAAATTACCACCGTAGAGGTCCTTACTTTGATGGTACTAATTTTGCTAGTTGGAAGCATAAGATGAAAATGCATATTCTTGGACATAACCCCACCGTTTGGGCTATTGTGTGTATTGGCTTGCAAGGTGAATTCTTTGATGGGAGAGAACCGAACCGTGAAGCTACCGCGAAAGAATTGAAGATGCTGCAATACAATGCTCAAGCTTGCGATATCCTCTTCAATGGATTGTGCCCCGAAGAATTCAACAAAATCAGCCGTCTTGAGAATGGAAAGGAAATTTTGGATACTTTGATTGATATGCACGAGGGTACCGACTCCATCAAGGAATCCAAATTGGATGTGCTTCAAAGTCAACTTGACAAATTCAAAATGAAGGATGGTGAAGGTGTCGCTGAAATGTACTCTAGGATTGCTCTCATCACAAATGAGATTGCCGGCTTAGGAAGTGAAGAAATGACCGATAGATTCATCATCAAGAAGATCCTAAGAGCCTTGGATGGAAAATATGATACCGTGTGCACATTGATCCAAATGATGCCCAATTACAAAGATCTCAAGCCAACGGAAGTCATTGGAAGAATTGTTGCTCATGAGATGTCACTCAAGGATAAGGAAGAGCTTCACAACAAGTCAAGTGGTGCTTACAAAGCCTCATGTGATGCTCCTACATCACCAAGTGAGAAACAAGCCTTCAATGAAGAATTGAGCCTAATGGTGAAGAACTTCAACAAGTTCTACAAGAGTAGAAGCAAGGAAAGAAGTTCTGAGTCAAGGTCCTACAATGACAAAAGATCTTCTAGTCGTGAGCGTAATTGCTACAATTGTGTAAGACCCGGACACTACTCCAATGAGTGTACGGGCCCCTACAAAAGAAGAGAAGACTCACCTAAAAGGAGAAGTAGAAGAGAAGAATCACCACCAAGAGAGAGGATTAGAGACGATCGTTATGAATGAAGAACCTCTCGGAGAAGCAAGAATTTGGAAAGGAAGGACAAATCATCAAAGAGCTACACAAAACGAAGACATCAAGCTCATGTTGGTGAATGGGTATCGGGCTCCGACTCCGACCATCACTCCGAAAGAAGTTATCACTCCAACTCCGAATATACTCAAGATGAAGGTGTTGCCGGTCTAGCACTTGTGTCAACCAACTCCTACGACATATTTGACTCACCAAATGAAGGAATTGGAAGATGCTTCATGGCTAAAGGCCCAAAGGTATCACACCCTGAGTATGTTGATTTCAATAGTGATGAAGATGATTTGCTAGGTGATGATGATTTACTTGTTGACAACTCCAGTGATGAAAACTATGATGAACTTGCTATTAATCATGCTAATCAAGATAAAACGAATGATGATGATAAGAAGGAGATTGAGCGTCTAACTAAAGAATTAAACACTCTTAAGTTAGCTCATGAAACAACCTTGGAAGATCATCGAGAACTTTTAAAGACTCATGCGAAGCTACGCTTTGAAAAGCTCAACCTTGAGCAAGAGCATGGGTTCTTAAAAGCAATCAATGATGATCTGCACAAGAAAATTTCTTCTTACATTGCCAAGCGTTTACTCTTGTCTACTTACATGCCAGAAGTAAAATCGAGCAACAAGAACAAGAAAGATTCTTCTTCTAGTAGTAAAAATAATCATGCTAAATCCAATATTGTTGCTTCTAGTAGTTCTCTCGATTCCACTAATAATTCCACTACAAACAAAAGACTCATCCATGACATTTTGGGCCGAACGAAAAAAAAGCTGTCATACTTATGACACTTCTATGACGATAATTGTGACAAAACCCGGTATCATCATAGATGTGGTGGGCTCCTACTTCTATGACAAAAAATCATGAAAGAAAATGGGCTTTTCGTCCTGGGCGGGCCGGAGACGCAGCTGTATGACATTCTTTGGGCTGTCCATGACAGAAAAAACCGTGGTAGAAGCGAGGGCGCGGAAAATAACGGGGAGTTCCGGTACAGTGGGTGGTCGGGGGTCGAGCAATGCGTGTTTCTCTCGTACACGTACGCGCGTGGGTGCGAGGCATTGGGCTCTAACTGAACCCGAGCGAGGCGTTCGCCTACTGAACCCGAGCGATTGCACTGCAGGCTACGCATTACTGAACCCGAGCGATCGATCGATCCCTTGCTGTTAACTGCACCCGAGTGATTCCTTCGCTACTGCTGCTAACTGAAGCCGATCGATGCTGCCTCTGGATGAACAGTGAGCGTTGTTGGGGGTTTGGATGAACAGTTCCCGGTGGTGGGTTGGATGAACAGGACCCCGTGGTAGTAGAGGTCGTTGCTGCTGGGTGAACAGTACCCCGATCGATCGAGCCGGTGGAGGGGTGGATGAACAGGACCCCGTGGAGGGCTGGATGAACAGGACGACCCCGTGGAGGGCTGGTTGAACAGTAGCCGGTGGAGGGCTGGATGAACAGTAGCCCGTGGAGGGGTGGTTGAACAGGACCCCGTGGAGAGGGCTGGTTGAACAGTAGTCGTTGGAGAAGCGGTGGAGGCTGGATGAACAGGAGCCCATGGATGAATAGTCGCAGGTGGAGGCCGGAGGAGGTCGACGATGGATGAACAGTAGCCCGTGGAGGCTGGAGGAGGTCGACGGTGGAGATGAACAGTATCCCATGGAGTCCCGTTTTGCGGTACGCCACACCCCTCCCGATGAACAGGACCCCCGTTTCGACCGTAGCGCTCCAACACAAGTCCGTTTACTCCATTTTGCGGTACGCCACACCCCTCCTGGTCAACAGGACCCCGTTTCGACGGTAGGAGGTCCAACAGAAGTCTGTTTCCTCCGTTTTGCGGTGCGCCAGACCCCTCCCGATGAACAGGATCCCGTTTCGACTGTGTCCGGTCAAACACAAGGCCGTTTCATCCGTTCTGCGGTATGCCAGGCCTCGTTTCCATCAGTTGTTCCATCCAAGCCGGTTGGCTCCCGATGAACCCGACGACGCATTCTGTTCCGACCCAGCCGGTTGGCTCCTCGTGAACATGACGACGACGCAGTTTCTCCGTTCCGACCCAGCCATGTACACGAGCCCTGGCCGTACGTATGCGCGAGTAGGCGTTCGAGACCCCGCCGGTATGTACGTATGTGGCCGTATTTACTTTCTTGCACCCTCGCCGCTGTACGTACGTGTACATGCTGCGTGCGCGCCTCTAATGCGACACGTGCGCGCCTCTACATTGACCAGTATGTACGTACACGTTCACGGCCAGAATGACAACACTACGTACGCTTCGACCGGGTGGGTCCCGACTATCAGGCACTTCCTTGCGTGCGAAGATGTAGCTGGTGGGTCCCAGCAGTCTGAGGGTGAATCATTTTTTTGCCCGTAATATGGACGCACTTCCTTGCGTGCGAAGATGTAGCAGGTGGGTCCCAGCAGTCAGGGGGGAAACGTTTTTTTCACGAAATACGGTGGCCCGTCCGGTGGGTCCCCGATGTCAGGTGGAGGAATCATTATTTTCCGCGTAATACGCAGGCACTTCCTTGCTGCGGCCGTGGACCCAGCTGTCAGCCTCTCCACGTACAGTACTCTTCCGATGGAAGTCGTTCCTTGACCACGTTGACCACGCCACGCTGAGAGCACTAGGGCGGTGGACGACGGTGAGGCCTAGGAAGGGGAAGACCCAGCAGTGGATGCCCACGCGGAGAGGAGTACGAGGGTTAACTGGTTCGGCAGCAGTGTGAGGCTGCCGTCGCCGCAGGGCCTGGCCAGCGGTGGGAGTAGTAGGGGGCAGTGAGGCTTCCGCGGCAGCACAGCCGGCCACGGGAGGCAGGAGCAGGCAGTCTCGCTGGTGCTGGTTTGGGCGGCTGGTGCAAGAAGAGCAGCGATTGAAGAAGCAACATGACCATTCGATTCAAATCCAACAGTCACTGCTGCTAGAATCGTTTGTTGACTAAGTTGGCAAGCCATGCGTACGCGTCAACTTAGTAGGCCCACAGGTCAGCCTCTGGAACGGTGCACCCCAGATGTCAGGGGGAGGAATCATTTTCTGGGCGGGTGAAGCTAGAATATCCGAGATTGAAGAAGAAGCACGACATCCGTTGGATGGACATCCAACGACCACTGTTGCTAGAACCGTGTGTTGACTATAAGTCGATAAAGCCTTGCATATGCGTCAACTTATTTTTTTAGGGGACGCGTCAACTTAGTAGGCCCACAAGTGTGTGGCCGAGAACTTACAACCCATTTGAGATTTGTAAGAATGTACAACCCATTTTTGAATTCTAGTGGAATTTACTACAGCCCATTTACAGTTTGTTAAAAGTACACCCCATTTTCTAGTAGGACAACGATTAATAATTTCAACCAAACGTTCAAACAGAATTCAATAAAATTTCCCACATTTTGATGGGATCCGAAATATTTTTATCCCGAAATTTCTAGTCAGATTAAATACAATTTCAATATAAATTTGTCTTACGTAAAAATCCAATGAAACATTGCGCGCGCAACAATTAATGAAATTAAAAATTTCAAAATCCAAAAATAATATTTTATAAACTAATTACGTGTTTGGTGCATTTTTTTATAGTTACGGCCCAGTTTTTATAATTACATCCCATTTATTATTTCTTAAAGCCCATTTTCTTGTTAAGCCTAATGCATCCCTCCTAGGAAAGATTTGCAGCCTAGCGGGGCGGAGAATAACAAGTTGACCTTGCCTGGGTATTCCTGAAAAAAAGTATAGCTGGGCTAGCCATTTTCAGCTTTAAAAATAATAATATCTGGGCCGGATATCTGGCCTGGGCTAGACGGGCCATAGCCCGCCCAGTTAATACCCTGCTCTCCTCTGAACAACAACGAAAACATCGCTCTTGTCTCAAAAAACGAAAACATCACTCAAGAAAAACTCTGCAGTGCTCACACCTCAAAAACACAAATACTGCTCGAGCTGCTTGGTCCCAGCTGTCGGCCGCTCCTTGCGCAATTCTCTCGTTTATTGACTACATAGGTTGACAATGGTTTGGGACCGTGATGTCAGGAAACCAGGAGGAAGCAAAAAAATTACGGTTGTAGTATATAATAATGAGGCACTTGCTTACGTGCGGCTATGGCCCTGGTGGGTCCCCACTATCATCCTCTCCAAGTAAAGTCATCTCCTCATTCCTCATGTCTGTTGACCATGTTTACAACGTGAGACGGCGGCGCCACGGCGAGCGCAACAACTGGAAGGACGACGGAGAGGGCCTCGCGGGCCCTACGGATGGTTTGATACAGCACCCGCTACTCATTCGGGAAGCCAGGATCATAGGGCCACCTATCCGCGACGGCATTGTCATTCGCTTGTTCACCGGTGCTCGTTGACGAGACGGAGGTTGCAGTACAGGTCCTCCTGCGCTGGTAGCTCTTCCGCCATTAGGGCGTCGAAGTGTGGCCGCACCTGCTCTATGGTGAACACGGCATGAACCAGCTTGGACAGTGGCGCCGTTCCTGGTCGGAAGCTACGTCCATCGTCTGATTGTCGTCGCTCAGCTCGGCGAGCTTGCTGGCGAGCCAGCATGTCCGGCTGTTGGACCGACCCGCTGCCAAGCACGAGTCTGACTGCCCTGGCCCACCCAGACCGCCTCCCTCGCCTACGCGTGCTTTCTGCCCGAAACGGTCAGCACGCCCGCCCCGCTTCCCGGTGCAGGCGATTGCTCCGCCTTCAAATGACACAAGTGTCGTTCGTCCGTCTGCCGCCCACATTAATTATACATGGTTGCCGAGGCGGCTACTCCGGCGCCACACTTCCGTCCCTCCGCCGCCCACCATTGCTATATAAACTGCTGCGCCGGCCATAGCCGCAGTCATCCGCCTCCGTTACCTTTCTCCTGTCCACACCACTACTGCCCACCATGGCTTTCTCGCGCTCCAGCGCTCTTCGGGACGGGCGGACGATAGGCCACAAGGAGATGGCAGCCATTGTTGCCGACTGCCTGGCCGGCAGGCAACCGGAGGACGATGACGTCCCAATGGAGAACATGGTAGTCGACGATCCGGCGCCAACCCCCTCCTCCGTGCCATCCTCGTCGGTGCATTGCACCATGACCATCAGCGAGGCCCATGCCCAATATATGGACACGGTGAGGCAGAAGCGTGAGGAGCAGTTCCGGGAGGCGCAGGCCGACGCCGCCTACAACCACCATCTCCTCCAGAAGCACCTGCAGGCGGAGGAGCAGATCGCCGTGGTGCGGGCGGAGCAGGAGGCGCTGCTCGACGCGTACCGCTCCGCCCGCGAGGGCCGCCTCGAGCGCTGGCGGTACCGCATGCGGGTGGCGGAGGTTGCGGCCGCCTACAAAGAGGGCGATGAAGCAGGCGAGGCGCTGTTTGGTGAGGCCGAGGACGAGGCAGAGGACAATGCCGGCTCCTGCGAGTCCCCGCTCTGCTGGCGTCGACGAGGCCCTGCTCTGCCCAGGCCCCGCGGCGCCAACAACGAGGCAGAGGACACCGCCGGCTCCGCCGAGGCCTCACCCCGCCGGCACCGAGGCGGAGGCCCTACTCCGCCGAGGCCCCGCGGCGCCAACATTGAGGCAGAGGACACCGCAGGCTCCGCCGAGGCCCCGCCCCGCCGGCACCGAGGCAGAGGCCCTACTCCGCCGAGTCCCCGCCCCACCAATAACGAGGCAGAGGACATCGCCGGCTCAGCCGAGGCCCCACTCTGCCGGCAACGAGGGGGAGGATTTCCCCCGCTCCACCGAGGGCCGCCCCGCCGACAATGAGATCGAGGTTATCGCCGGCTCCGTCGAGGCCCTGCCCCGCTGCCAACGAGGCCGCGCCACACAGAAAACAAGGAAGAGTAGAACACGACAGGTCACCGCCGCTCGGGTCCAAGTAAGGCCACCGCTGCTACCCTCCGGTTGAAGCCAAGCTAGGCGGGTTGACCATTGACGGCCGATTAGCTTCTTGGCGGCGACGTGGAGTCGGAGAGCTATGTTGGAGAAGGACGCTGCTTCTACTTAACTGCTGGTACAGTTGGCTCACTGACACGTGGGCCCAACAAGCATCTAGGCCACATGTCAGTTACGCAACTGCACCTGCAGTTAAGTCACTGAAGCTCAGTCCGCTTGAGAAGAAGCTTCTGTTCGGCTCAGCCGGACACAGGTGGGTAGCTTCGGTTAATTAATTATACCTCCATCACACCCCTTTTTAGTTGAAGAATGTATGAAATGTAATGAAATCTGGCATGTTTATATGAAATCCGACCGTGCATGAATGAATTTAGTTCGATTAGTTTGAATTCTTGTATCACTGGCATTGGATGAACATGCAAAACAAAACGTACTAGCATTATTCCCAGGGTGATCACCTCGTTTGCAGCAGTTTCACATGTACTCCCTCCGGTCCTTTTTAGTCTGCATACAAGTTTTGTCTGCAGTCAAAGTATCTCTACTTTGACCGGAGTACAAAGAGTTTGAGCAGCTTTTTAGCATTCCTGTACATTGCAATCAAACACACAGGCCTGGCAATTCATAGAGAACATTCAAAACAATCGATGATTATGCATCTCAGCGATTCACATGTCAGAGCCAATATTTACATCACAACTAAAGAATAAAGAAAAATAGATCGACGCTGCTGATAGCAAGGGCGTCCCATTCGAAAATATCAAATGCATGTCTTCTTGCTAACATCAATGAGCAAAATTTGACAAGGTTGTCCCATTCCAAAATGTCAAATGCGTGTTGTTTTGCATACATCAATGAGCAAACTTTGACAAGGTTTTCTCATTCCAAAATATCAAATGCCTACGATTGCGGAATGGGCAGGGTTTGCCATCAGTTCGGACATTGACATGGCACCTCGTGCTAAATAAACCAGCTGTTCTTTTTGTGCAGTTCCACCAAAATCAACCAAATTCGTGCATAGCTTCTATAATTTCGCCTTTATATGTTGCAACGCCTTGAACATATCGACACCTCCTTTCTTGTGGTGGAAATGAATGATTCGAGAATATTTGATGTATTCATGAACATTTTGTGCAGTTCCCATTGAAATTAAGATGAGCACCCCTGTTTGCATAAATACAAAAAAGTGATTAGTATAAAGCAAACTGTACTATGAATTGACAAATTAAACGGTCAACCTACATGATCCATGCAGAGCACACATCTTAAAAATGGAACTCACCGGACGGAATCGTAAAACAACATTGTGCTGGCCATCACAGCAACAAAGATGGAGATCCATGAGTCCTTCTGAGCTGAAGTTAGTTTGTTCTTGTGGGCAATAATGTAACCATCCTTGCTCCCTTCTTAAGAAGAGATGCTTGGCTTCTTTATCCTGGCATAATCGGAACTAGGCACTTCACGTACTCCATATTCTTCTTCAGAGCAGGATGATCCTGTTGTGCAAAGACAAGAGGACAACTAAATGCTAGCATCCCTGTTTGCTCGAAAAAAAGGAAAGGAAATATTTAAAACAACACAGATGAAGCACTTCTCAAGGACAATACCACTTTCTCATGATAGTATCTAAACAGTAGCACAACACCAATAGAGATGACAAAGCTCAATCATATGGATGAAATCCGTGGGCGAGTACCAACCCTTGTCAGGAGGCTTATTGTGTAGAGCATACAGATCAAGCACTTCTCCGGAACCATCTGTTGTTATCTACTGTGGTTGCCATGCTTACTATATACTCCTCGATTAGTTTAATGTTTCCAACATCTTCTTGTGCAGTTCCAATCAAATATATGGTATCTTCAAAGAAGATCCCTGTTTTCACAAGTAGAGATAATTACATATTACATTAAGAGTGGCATCAAATCAGTGGCAAAACAATTGCTCGTTCCAGCCATAGCAATAAATTAAGATGCAAAACTATATCATTACTTGTGTCATCACAATTCCAGTGCTTCATTACAGGATCGGGAGTTGATTTTTGTTTTTCTTCTGCGTGTTCTTCCCCTTCATCACTTGGTTCAATAACAGACAAGCTTCACCTTCAATGTAAGATTTGGCATGTCAATTAGGGAGCACAAGTATAGCACTAAACAATGACGTTAATTTTCAGATGAAAGTGGCAAAATACAGGTCAACAGTTGCGAAATATCCTTATCTTACCTCAATGGGATATTACGATGCACATACAGATTGGAAGTCTTGTCTCCATTTGTGCAGTCCCCTAAAATCAAGCAACATTAGCGTACAAGTAGCACAACATATGAAAGCACACTGCACAATCATGTGAAAGAAGGCTAGTACTGACCTCTCATGACGTGGAATTCAAACAACTCACAAGAAGAAGATCTGAACCAAATTTGCCAACACGGATAGGAAGTAAGATCTTCTCTTGTGCAGTTCCACTAAGATCAAGCAATCAAGCAACGTTGTCGGTGTGACATTTTGGTTGAACTGCACAAAACACTCTTAAAACAAAAGTGTTTTGTGCAGTGCAACAAAAGGTCACAATAGCAATGAGGTGAAGTAGATAACCCTGTTTACACAGAGGTGCAAAGGAAACAACTAGTGGTCAATAATGGTGGATGACACGGAAGCCAACAAAAAGAAGCATCTAACTTATCTAAATGGGAAAGAAAGCAAGACAATAGCATTTCTCAAACGGTGGCATTGATTAATATTAACAGAGAGATTATATTAACAATAAAATTCGTTAAACATGTAATTTGCTTTTAACTATGGCATTGCATCAATTTTCCAGCGGCATTATTAGAGGGTGTTTGTTTACAGGGACATTTTGGTGTAGGGACTAAAAAAAGTCCGTGTCAGTCCCATCTAAACCAAACACGCGGGACTTTTATGGACTAAAGAAAGAAGACCCCGCGGAGAGTCTTTTTGGGACTTTTTCCAACAGTTGCCCCTGCCCCGCATCACAGCTTGTCTCTATTAGTTCATTACTAGGGGTAACATGGTCTTTTAGCATGTCAATTAATAACCTCTAGTCCATGTGTAGTCCCTGGAACCAAGCAGGTAGGGACTAGGGAGTTTTTAACCAAACAGGGCCTTAGATTAACAACAGCTAAAGAGTTGCACGGGACAGTGGACGCACCAGCACCATGTGCATCTACCGATGTATGAAGGGGTGATGCACAGTCTGCTGCAACAAAGAACAAAAACAACCAAGAAGCATATTTGTGTTGGTCCCAGTTTTGTTATCTTTAGACACCTTTCCCTATGTGAGCGCAGCAAATCTAGTCCCGCTCAAACTCTACAGCCTTGTCCCCCAAAACAAAAGATCAGTTTGTTACAGATGTGCGTATTGTGTTTGTCATTGTTTCCCCTTTTCGACCAATGTAGGTGCTAGATAGCCAGTATGTACTAGTACTTCCCCCCCCTTCCTTTCCTCTTTGAACCACGTCCTAGATTCATGCTATACAACTTTCCCCACTACTTTCCTGTTTGATCCAACACCTAGATTCGAGTGCAGAAGTGGAAAAAGCCCACATGCAGCTAGAGAAATGCATGTGGAATAAGTAAATTATACCTTAAGGTTCTTGGGGTGTGGTTCGGTGGGCGACCGGAGGCCGTTCGACCCACACTATGTACGGCGGCAAGGAAGAAGGGGTCGGAGGCCCTCCCGCGCCACCGCTGGGTGAAAGAGAACAGTTGTGCTGGTAGTGGACTCCCTCCCTCGCCGACGGCGACAACGTTAAGCCTCCTTCCCTTCCCAGCGGACAGATCCTGACGGCTCTTTGACCAGCAGTGAGGGGAGAGAGAGAGGCCAACGAAGTCTTGTTTAGATCTGGAGAGGGTGAGAGAGTGTGAAGAGAGCAACTACAAGCGCTGAGGCTCCAGCGTGTATATATATACTGGAGAGAGAGTGTGAAGAGTGCAAACCCTAGAAAACAAGCACCGAGGCTGCAACGTATACGTGATGAGGTGATTATATAGTCACTACGAGATCGTATAGCTCCGTATCCATCCATTTTGACCAGTCAAAGAATCCTCCTAGCACCGCCCCAGATCACTTTCTCTCTCTGTCTTGCGGGGCCTACCTGTCATTGGGTGGAAAAAAGAAGTCAAACAAAAACAAAATTATGCTCAAGTGTAGTTATCGAACCCGAGACCTCAAGTTTGATGAGCGAACAGGCTAACCAGCTACACCACCCCCACGTTATGTTTAACGAGAGGAAAATAACCTTTAATACATTCCTGCATTCGTGTGACAAGCATGCCGTGTTTTTTTGCATGGGAGTCATTGGGATTTAAATCATAATCGTGTCATGTGGCTTTGATGGTAAGGTCTTTTGGGATTTAAAGCAGTGTTGGTAGTACAGAAATAATGCAGCCTTAGTCACCTTACTTTTCTCCACGTAGTATGTTGGGTCCCACTAGTCAGAGGGTGAAATAAACAAATTAATAAGAAAAATTAAAAGCGCCAGCGGTGTATCTTACCTCACACATCTCGCTACTTCTCGTGAACACTGTCCAATTGATCCCTCAGTTCGCTCACGTACTATTTTAAGTGAATCCTTATTATAACATGCACACAATTTTGGGCACTTGTATTTGACCTAAGTCAGTGTGCCACCGTATCTCTACTCCCTCCATCTAGGTGTAATAAGTCACGTTAGAAGGTGCAGCGGGACCAAGGTGCAAGCAGATTTTTTTTTTGAAACGAGGTGCAAGCAGACTGGAGGAGAAGGAGAAACTTGACCGGTCCTTCCTCCAATCAAAGCCCTGATTTCTGTCAACACAACAATTAATCACGACAACTAAGAGATGCCATTTTAGCTACCATGCAGGGCCACGTATTAACTCACATGCATCAACACGTAGTTGCGCTCCATGCATTGGGTTTCCGGGGGAGATAGCAAAGCAGAGTAAGGAGCGTTTGGTTACATTGCTAGGCTGGTCATAGTGGTGAGTAACTTGGACTAGTAACATCCATATGTTACTAGTCTATGTTACTACTTTCATAGTAGGTAGTAACATATGGATGGTAACATGCAAGTCTTCATTAATTGAGATATAGACTCATTTTACCACAGCATGTGTGCGTGTGCGTGTGTGTTTAACAGCATGTGTGTGTTAGAGAGAGCAACACATCGACCTACTCCTACAGAGAGATGGTGTGTAGTGTACAATTTAGCCGCGAGAGTCGGTGCATCCTCTTCCAGGCGTCCGGTCGGGACAGGCGGACCGCTGCCATGCCCGCTCCTGACCAGCCTGGCCCACCCAAAGCCCCTCCATCGCCCGCGCGCACTTCCCGCCCGCAACAGTCAGCGCCGCTCGAAAGAATCGGTGCCGCATTCATGCCCGGGTAGAGCGGACGCGACCTCTCACTGGCGCATGGGTTGAAGAGAGAAGCGGATTCAAGAGTGATGGTTGCTTCGTCCGTCCAACTTACTGCTGGGTCTATGTGATTTGATGGCTCATTGGTCATTATTACCGAGGTGGTAGGACTGCTGGATGTCCCACGCTTTCGGCGAAAGGATGTACTACTAGGTTACAATTTTCTCCATTCTTACAGCGGAGGAGTGTGAGAGCAGTGAAAACACGCAGCTCAATGATTACATGGACCACCTCACATTATCACCATATTCTCTGGACATCGTGCGACACCTAACTCTTTACATAGTACTACTAGTATAGTACGTACTGTAATTTATCAGCGAGATAAATTTGTACAATGCTATGAAGCTTCCAGCTTTTGTTTCATGTATCTCGCGTCCAACGTTGCCCGTTGCAACATTTCATCAAATACAAAGGAGACTAACATGCATGCTATTGCATCTCAATGATTGACAGATCATAGCCAATATGCACTCCCTCCATTCCAAAACAAGTGTCTCAACTTTATGCAAACTTTAGTACAAAGTTGTACTACTACTAAAGTTGACACTTATTTTGGAACAGAGACAGCTAAAGAAAAAAACGATCCATGCAGTCCCTAGCCCTTGAACCGTAAACCCTAACCAGGCTTTAATTTGCTGGCAACGTTGGAGCTTCCGAAGAAATGAAGTTTGCAACCCTTTGACCATCGGATCATTTTGTGCAGTTTCACCAAAATCGAGATGAGCATCCCTGTGGCAAAGAAATTGAAGAAGCGTGATTAGAATAAGATTACTGGGACTAGTTGATGAGACATAAACTCATCACAAATACAGTACGTAGAAGCCAGTAGAGGTATGTGCGGGGCAAAGAAGTAGAGAAATATCCACATGGGGTGATGTGGGCAGCTGGAGCAGTGGTGCAAGCCGGCTGTAAAGGGAGTTGTACCTGAGGGATGTCGGGACGTAGCTCAACCTAGACGAGGGCGGCGGGAGGCGGCAACTGTCCACGTCGTGGCAGTGAGCAAGGGACGAAGGCAACCTCACCGGCTTTGTGAGAGAGAACGGCGGGGACCCTTGATCGGGACGTGCCGACAATGGGTTTTTGCCGTCGACAACGGCGACCGCATCTACACCAAGCATCCACCCCTTCCCCCGGTGGACGTGATCCGCCGGGATGTTAGAGATGTGGCCACAGTCGTTTTGTGCGAGAGAGTGTGAAGAGAGCAACCCCAGCAAGCAACCGTGTAGGCTCGCCCTGCCTATGTATATAGTGGAGCGGTTTCCTTTTCTCTCCATATGAACCTATTTATATTGCGTACATGCCACTGAAGAAAAAAAACTTTATATATAAATGACGCGGCACCTACTACTCGTTCTCCTATAAACCTTGCAGTTGGCATATCCAAAATACTAACCTTGCGATTGGCTCTTCGCCTCTTCGGGAAGTCGAGCAATAATGGTACTGCAGTATATATCATTCTGGCTATATGAGACCGAATGAATTGCTGCACGTCCACCACGTGAGCGAGGGTCGAGGGGCGAGGGAGAGTGCGTACTATTACGTCCGTTTCAATATGGACTACATACGGAGCAAAATGAGTGAATCTACACTCTAAAATACGTCTATATACATCATTGTTTGGAGTATGTACTAGTAGTTCATATTGAAATCTACTAAAGGACATATATTCCAAACAATATGATAATCTCTCTAACCAAGGTAGGAACGAGTAAACGAAGGGAGTAGTAAAATTTTCTCATCGTCCTGCGAGCCACCGCGCGCGTGGGCGAGGGAGCGGGCGTAAGGCGTAGTACTACTACCTCCGTCCTGGTTTATAGGTCACCTTTGTAGTTTGTGCCAAATTTTTACCAAATATTTAGCTAACAAAATGTTAATGCATGTCAACAAAAATTATATCGTTGGATTCGTATTTCAACATAGTTTTCAATGATATAATTTTTGGTAACATGCACGAACGTTTTGTAAGCTTAATATATAGTTAAAATTTGACACAATATACAATGGGGACCAATAAACCAATATACAATGAGTAGTAGTAAGCAAGCTTCACCTCGTCCTGCGAGCCACTGCGCCCGTGGGTGGGGGAGACGGTGTAGTAAGCAAGCTTCTCCTTGTTCTGCGAGTTGACGGGACACATCAAAAGTAATACGTACAGATCATCTCGAGTGTATAGAACCTTGCCTCTAAGGTAGGCCCCACATGGTTTGCCTCTTTTTTAACATAACGCGTCAAGTCGCAATTTGTTTGTCCACCCGTGGTAGACGATCCTCCATCAAGTGGACAACCAGTACACGTGTCAAATTACCACGTGGGCTGCCTTTTCATACAGAAATGAGCTCCACCGTGTACCCGCGCGGGTGTGGTTGGGAAAGAGACGGGAGTACGTGCGCCGTGCGTGCACCTCTTCTCTTCGTGCACGTCCCCCACCTACGTGGGTGTGTGTGAGAGAGATACAAACCTAGACAGATGGCGTGTGCGTTCGTGAGTCTTTTTTGTTTGGGGGGGTGATTTCGTGAATGTATCTATGGGAATATATGTCGATGACATCTCAAACAAATTTTTGCATGCAATGTGTGTGAAAGAGAGGCCTATCCATATCATATATAGAGGGGGTGATCCATGAGAAGAGAGGGAGGGGTCATAGATATCGATAGAGTCGAAGAGAGGATCAAGTGGGTGGGTGCGAGATCGATGAAGAGAGCCATCAAAATTGTGTGTGTTCAAGTCAAAGATATAGGGTGACTGACCTACCGGAACGTCAGAGGGCACAGGGCAAGTTTGTGTGTGGCAGGGAGACATGACTAGAGCACTCGATGTATCGGTGTGTGTGGGGGGAGGCAGAGGCCTAACTACAGAGGTAGAACGACTTGTATATGTGTTGAGAAGGCGAGACCCATCTATGTCTTGAGGGAGAGCGGTCAGAGAGAGAGAGAGAGAGAGAGAGAGAGAGAGAGAGAGAGAGAGGAGAGACAGAGAGAGGGAGAGGGGTAGAATGTTGGATGGGTGATGGAGTTGCTTCTCGAAGATGGTGGGAGAGACCTACTAGACAAACTGAGGGTAGAACTGCAATATTATCAATAAGAGTGGCGATGTGTTTCTAAGTGTGCCTGTGCGTGATAGATCTGTCAGGACGCATGCATGGATGTAGAAGGGGTACCATGTGTTTGGTAAGCAAACCTAACTAGATCGGTAGATCAATTGTTGTTTGTCGGAGGAAGGGAGAGACATAACTAATGAGGTAGATCGATTGACGTGTGGGGAAAAACAAGTTATAAGGACCTAGCTAGCTATATGTATAGCGGGAGATCGGTCGGTGTACATCCATTTGTTAGAGGAAAATAAGGCCCAGCGAGACGGATAGACAGAGAGAATGGAGCTAGGAGGTGGTGCGAGAGGCCGAGTTACTAGCTAGATAGGGGGAGGAGTGTGCGGTTGTGAGATCGATGAAAAGAGGGGCGAGAGTTTACATGTGTGTGGGACCGTATGAGAGACACGAGGCATGGACACAGAAAGGAGGAGATGGAAGGTACGTGTGTATGTTGTAGGCAGACATCGCTGGAGATGTTTATCGATCCGTGTGTCGGAAAGGAGTTGTGGAGACTGTGGGAGAACGACCTAAAGAAAAAAATGAATGTGCGCGATGGATGGAATGTTGAGGGAGGGGAGGGCGAGGAGGGCGTGTGCGTGCACGAGAGAAAGTTAGTGCTAGCTACAAAGGTTAGAGGATTGTGTGGGTGTAAGAGACTAACAACGATCATAATTTTATATGAAAGTGGATTCATATATTTGAATAGGAGATCATAGTGTTATAAACATATGCATGCATGAATATAGCGGTGATATGCGTGCTGTGGTTTTGCACATGTTATACCATAATGTGATAATGCATGGCGTTTGCAACTCACAGCTAAATGTCGAACAATCTAAACCATACTATACATCGAACAGTCTCACATTTTATTTTAATTTGTGATAATGTGTGGCGTTTGGAGCTTACAACTAAATATCGAACAATCTAAACAATACTATATATCGAACAATCTCACATTTTATTTGAATTTGTGGTAATGTGTGGTGTTTGTAACTCACATCTAAATACTTGTAGGCGTAGGTGGCGGGGCACCATACATTATGTGATAAACACATTATACATATGAGACATGGTTTAGATTATGAAGATCTAGCTAGAGCTTGAAATGTACTGTGATTTGAAAACAACATAAAGTGGATTCAAAAAATCGAGTTCGAGTTCATATAGTACGCATAGTTCATATCTAACTCGAGAGTAATCGTGTGGTGTGCTGTGAAGATAATACACGAATGATGGTTTAACTTGACAATAATGATGATTGTAGATCTCGTTAAAATAGATATACGAATTCAAATGGTTTGACTTCACAACAATCATTATTGTAGATCTTACTCAAATAGAGAAATGAATTCAAATTTAGTTCATATTGAAGCGGTAGTATATACGTTTGGAATGCACTAAAACATTCATTTGAGTAGCAGGTTGCATGCATTATACACGTAGCGAAATATTTTAATTGAACATAACATGAATTCAAAGTTTTGAATGACATTTGTAGTGCGAATTGATTTGGTACAGTACACGGGACTAGACTCTCTTGTGTGCTGTGAATTAATTTCTTTTTGTTTTTTCGTCGACGGAAGTGCGAATTGATTTGGTACAATACACGTTAGGCTTGTCCGGAAATTTCAACCCGCGCCTTGTTACCCCAAAATATTTAAGATATATCTTTGTCTCGTTGTGCTCCGACAACTCCCTTCATCTCAACCCGCGCCTTGCTATTCCAAAATTACAACGCGCGCGGAAACTCCCACCTCCTATGAAATCCCGACATGTGAAATGCCCGTGATACCCCTGAACCGAAAGAACCGCCTAGGTCAAATCGGTGGGGGTAATTTCGTAACTTACCCCACATTTCGGACAAGCGCGTCCCTAAGCCATGGTTCCCACTCCCATCCCATCCGCCCACCCATTCGTACACCAAGGCCGCGAAAACCCACGAAGCCCCACACCCTCCTCCGTCCACCACCCAGCCAGAGCCTCTTCCCCGACGACGTCGTCCACAGCAACACCTCGACGTCCCTCATCCACCGTACTGGATGAGGATCCGTCGTAGATCTCGTCGTCCCGCTGGTTCAGCCACCCCGTCCTCCACCTCCAAGGAGTTGCCCCGATGTTCCCCTCGTCTTTCGTGCCACCTCCATTCCCACACCGCCGTCTTCACCTGCACCACCGGAAGAGCATCATCATCACCGTTTCCTCGGATGAAGCTGAGGCCTAATGGGCGCCACCAAAGAGGTTGTACACTAATCACTGCATTTTCTTCTTGATTCGATCTCACGGTGCTATCAGCGCTCGGTCCCGAGCCGACACGGCACGGCTCCATCCACAGCGGCATCGTCAGCCACTTCCTCCACGATGTCGCTCCCTCGACGGCGACGTCCACATTAGTAGGAGCTGCTGCTGCTTTAGCTCTCGCTCGCGCTGCTGCTCTGCTCTTGCTCTCGGTCCCCTGCTTGGTCTACTCTTGCTATTGCTCTTGCTCTTGCTCATGCTGCTGCTCTCGCTCTTGCTCTTGTTTGCGATGCTGCTCCGATTTAGCTACACTTCACTCGACTGAATCGACTTTTGGATCAGTCGATTTTCAGGGGGTGGGGGGCTTGCCAGAGTTAAGGAAGAACTAGCCGCAGCGGGGAGGGGGGCTCGCCGGAGAGGTACCCCACTATCTATCTTAGGGTTCAGGGTGGGGACGATGGTCGTCGGCGGTGGTGGGGCGGTGGCGTGGGGATCGCCGGAGAAAAAGCTCGGCACGGGGGGCCTAGAGGGATGGCTGGGGCGGCGGCGGACCGGCGGTAGGGAGTGGTTTCGGGGCGGTCGGGCGACGGGGGGCGGCTCTTTGGCCGGTGGTGGCTGGCGGCTCAGGGGGGTGGAGGTTGAAGATGAACTGCAGGCCCTTGATTTCGTATCCAACGGCTGGAAAATCGACTGACCAGAGATGGAAAAGTCAGTCAACTGACGTGTAGCCTCACCTGATGCTGCTACACGACCAGCTGCCCTGGCTCTCGCACGCGCTGCTGCTGCTGCTACTGCTTTGCTGCTACTAGTGCGTTCAGTTTCGACAGTACAATTCAGTTTCGACAGCAAAATTCAGTTTCGACAGTTAAGTTCAGTTTCAACAGTTAAATTCAGTTTCGACAGTTAAGTTCAGAGATGAGCGGCTGATGTATTTTACATCTAGCACTTTGTGGTTATGTATTTTACGTCATCTATTGGAGATGCTATTAGAATTCCACTCAGGTTAATGTTGTCTCTCATGTCCTGCTTCAGCCTCGGTGTCGCACAACTCACCGGAGCTGCTCCAACGACGAAACCCTCCATCACAGCGGAGCAGTACCCCGGGCTCCATCTCAAGATGCCTAAGATCTGCTTCCCCTCCTCCGACAGCCAAGTCAGCCGAACCATCCTCACCGACCAACCAAATCACGCTGAGATCGACATTGCTTCGCCAAAGAGGTTGTACACTTGTTGCATCTCTTTTTTACTCTACATGTTATATATATTGTCCACTGAGCACACGCAGTAACGTGAAATACGATTAGTTTCTCCTACTATATGACAAGCAATGAGGTACCAGGCAACTTAGCTATCCGTGATGGACTCTCTTGAACGCCATCATTATTTATCTCTGCGCGTTTGAGCTGTGCATTTGTCGATGGGCCTGGGAGTTGAGCTAGTAGGGCAGTGGCCTGGGTCCAAAGTAGTAGAAGTAGCACAAAAACATTTTTTGAGTGTAGGCTTTTCCTTGCTCAAGCCTGCCTGCTAGAATCGCCAGTGCTTGAAAGGAAAAGTGAAGGAAAAACATAGTAATTGGAAAGTTTCCTATGGTACTACTATTTATGCATTTGGTTCAAAGGAATGGAGCAAAGGAAAACTGTAGGATTTGTTCCTTTAGTGTCTCCTTGAAAGAAAAACCGTAGGAATTTTAATATCCACTTGTCCTCCTTTTCAAATTCCTATTCATGTAGCACAAGACTAAGAGATAGTAGCATAATAGCATTATAACCGTACATTTTCTTGTGGTTTAACTTAATCTCACCCTGCTTCTTTGCATCCTGTGATCTTCCAATTCTTGCGAACCAAACACCCAGATTGGCAGAAATCCCGTGTTTTTAAATTCTCTGTTTTGCACGTGCATTCCTATCCTATTACTGTGTATTTCCTATCCCTGCGTTGTTAGAATCCTCCAATTCAAATGAGCCCTTACAGAATTACTTCTCTTACAGATAGTTGTCAAAGAAAACCTTGTGTGGTTTCTCCCGCTCCTGCTGCGTCGTCGTCCACCCCAGCTCAGCTGCTCCAACGACAGAAGGGTCCAGCACAGCAGGGATCCGGCCTCCAGACTGTCTTTCGCCGCCTCAGATCTTCTTCCCCGCTGCTGGCAGCCATGACAACTGCATTACCATCATCAACCGAGCAGATGACCTGGAGGACTACACGGGTCCGCAAGAGAGGTCGCACTCTTTCGTGTCTGCTTACGTTATGCATCGCTTAATATTACATGCTACTTTATCGTCCTGTTCACCGATTAGACTCTGAGTCAGCTCCAAACTAATGGTCAAACTTGAGTTTTTAAATGGTTGTGGGGTACATATCGGGGCCACAATCAATAGTATCTATCCACTATCTGGTTAATCTCTGGTGTCTACTATGAGTTTCATGTTGGGTGGGAAACAAACAGTAAAGAAGCAATTATCTGTATTTTTTAATTGAAGCCATTATCTGCCTGCTATCATTGGTTTTGGGTCTATCCACAGGTTGCTACCATCACTCTGGATTTCTGGATGCACTCCTTACATAATCTCGCTATGTTTTATTCCTATGCATGTCAGTTATTGTACATAATGGAACTGAACATGTAGAGCAAAAGAGACGAGCCTTGCGTGGCAATAAAATTTCATGCAGACATCGCTCCATGGTAGGCGCAAAGGCAGCCCCCCCTCCATCCATTTAGGATTGTAATCGAGAGGAAGATATCTGTTCTGAGGGGGATTCGGAAGGAGAAGACCACTCCTATTTACCCCATGAGGTCTTCTCTCTAACTTGGCATGCTGATGTTGGTTATATCATGCATATGGTGCCTTGCATTGCTTACTTTATACATCAAATATGTCATCTGCTTAGTTTAGACATGCTTTGTGTGAATGCCATCTGTTTAGTTTGTTCATCGTTTATGTATTATGCAATGCCATCTTGTTTATCCAGGCATCATATATGTGAATTTTGCAATGCCATCCTGCTTATCCAGTCATCTTATATGTGAATTATACCTGGCCATCCTTTTTTTGTTACATATTACATTTGTCAACAATGTTAGTACATTCAACTACTCTTCGTGTGCATCAGCCATTTGACACGGTGATGGAAAATTCCGGAGTGAAAACAAGGTCTTCAGAGCAGACTATGCTATCTGACGAAGCGCATATCTCGCTGGTTACGGATAGCTCCTCAAAGGATTCAGAGACAAATGACCAGTCCTATTTCCCCCCCCCCCAAGGTGTATGCTCTAACTTGGCAGGGTTATGTTGCTCATATCGTACGTATGGTGTCTTGCATTGCTATGTCATTTGATTAGTTTAGACATGCTTTGTGTGAATGCCACCTGTTTAGTGTCTAATTACCATATATGTGAATTATGCATTGCCATCTTGTTTCAAGACATTATATATGTGAATTATGCAATGCTATCTTGTTGCAAAGGCATTATATATGTGAATTATCCAATGCCATGTTGTTTAGCCAATCATCATGTCTGTGAATTATATCATGCTATCATTTTTTGTATTATGTGTTCCATTTGTCGACGACATTTGTATATTCAACTACTCTTCCTATGCATCAGCCATTTGAAGCAGTGATGGAAGTATCTGGAGTGAAAACAAGGTATTCAGAGCAGACAATGCTACCTGCTGAAGCAGACATCTTGCTGGTTACAGAGAGCTCCTCAGAGGAGGATTCAGAGACTGATGACGAGTCCTATTTCCCCCCTGAGGTCTATGCTCAAACTTGGCAGGGTTATATTACCCATGTCATGCATGTTGTCTTGCATTGCTTAGTTTTTACATCATATATGGATTGCCATCTGCTTACTTGCTTACTATATAAATCATATATTTGAATTATATCATGCCATCATGTTTACATACACAGCATCTATCTGAATTATGGCATGGCAACCCATCTAATAGACATCATATAGTTATATCATCTCATCCTGTTTAGTGTTTACAGTCATCATATTTTGAATTATGTCATTCTATCCATGAATTCTATCATGCTATCATGTTTCCATAGGCGGCATGTATGTGAATTATGGCATGCCAACCTATTTAATAAAGACATTATATAGTTATATCATGCCATCATGTTTACATAGTCATCATATTTTGAACTATGTCTTTCCATCTTTTTTAGTTAGCCATCATAATGTGAAATTGTGTCATGCTATCATATTTAGTTAGCCATCATATATGTGACATTGTGTCATGCTATCCTGTTTGGTTAGACAGCATAAATGTGAATTATTTCATGCCCTCTTTTATTCCCCACTATCCATTGCACCTGTCTTATGAAACAATGTCTGTACATTCAATTACTTTTCTTGTTTATCAGCCATTTGAATTGGAGAGGGTGATGGCAGTTTCTAAGGGAGTAACAACACGGTCTTCAGAAAAGATAGTGCTACCAGTTGATGCAGATAGAACCACGGTGTACTTGCCCAAGAACCAGCCCCACCACACATAACCCAGACTCTCGCAGATTGTACCCCTACCCAGTTGGACAGAGAACCAGCTACACCCCTTCTAACCCCAACCGCAGCAGATAGTAACCCAGTTCCAGACGACACAACACCGTCTCCACCACAGAGCACCCAAACACGACCAGTTAGTAAGGGAACTGCAGTGCCCAAAGCACGAGGACCACCACTCCGAATCCCAACTCAACGCTTAAAGGAGAAGATGAATTGTTCTCAGGTCAAGTTCTGTAGCTATGGTTCATACTCCTTTGCTCTTGCATCACTGTATTTAGTCACACAAACTATTTTCAAATTTGAAGGATGGAATTGAAACTCCAATGGCGCAACAGGTATGTTTTAAACCTGTTTCTTTAACTGGTTTGCTGTTGTAACTTGCTCTATGTTGATTTCAGTTTCAATTGAATAAACAGTTATGTTCTCATGTCATGCACATTACAAGTGTTGTTATTGCTCTATAGTTTCCCACACTTATATTCTGTCTATTCTGCTTTGTCTTGAACAAATATTATTTTGAACTGTGTCTCTATCTTGATTTGGCAACAAAAACTAGAATGATATAGACCATAAAGTGACCATGGTACAGATAGATATATGTTTGTTTCATGCTGTTATCCTGTCCACTTTACTACTGAACTGATTTACCAAAATGAGTTTCATATACAACATGATAACCCTGTGATGTGTTTGCTTGTTTGTCTTTTAGAATGCGGACAAAATATTGGAGAACGGTACCCCGTTATGCAATGGTAAAGGAAGTAATGCAGATAAGGTTCAAGATAGTGAGACATCCCTGTTGGTCTCCAAGAAAGCTGATAAAAACTATCTTGACGACAGTGAGAGAACCCAAAAGTCCTGTCTTGATGTAGTGTTCGAGTTACTGGCCACTACTGCTAGCACAAGCTCTTCAAACTCGCTGCCTGAATCAGTTCATCTTCTTGAGTCTCAACTTCAAGTTGAAAGACATCGATCAGATGTGCTGCGACAGGAAGCTGAAGGACTGAGGAAGTCCTTGCAGAATTCAGATGCATACTTTCTGGTGCAACAGCAAGCGCTGGAGGATTTAAGCACCAAACAAGAGAAAGTTAATAAGCTTGCTAAGCATCTTGCCAGCATTATGGGTACCCAGGATATTGTTTCTTGAGATCTTCTGAAGTGGTTTCAGTTCTGGACTTGTTTTGCTGCGGCGTTTATTTGCACTGGTCGCCAACTTTGACAACTAGTTTATATGATATGCTGCTTTGTTCCCTATATTTGCACTGGTGGCGAACTTTGATGCCTAGTGGATGTAATATGTGTAATAGCCGTGATAGCCTAGCATAAGTTGCTTGCTTATTTATTTCCTTGTTGTCTTGTTTATTTGTTTGCTTGTAGTTAGTGCAGTTCTTTTTCCGCGGTTTGGCCGCAATAACCTATTTTTTAAAACTAGGCCACAATAACCATGGGCTACATATTTACTGTAGTTACCATGGGCCTCCTACGGGCCGTAGAAACAATGGGCCTTGTAAGGGTCGTAGAAACAATGGGCCTTCTACGGGCCATAGAAACAATGGGCCTTGTAAGGGCCGTAGAAACAATGGGCCTTCTATGGGTCGTAGCCAATGGGCCTTCTACGGGCCGTATGATCGATCGGCCAAACATGGGCCAATAACAGACCGCATTATGGGTCGTAAATGGGCTAGATTTGGAATTGTCCGTTCATGGGCCAACAATAACGGGCCATCGTTAATCGACAGTATTTGATGACGCTATGATAACGGCCCAACGGATTAACGGGCCGCAAACGGGCCGATTGTAACCACAGGCTGAATTTGGCCCACGAGTAGAAAAGGCCAGTAACGGGCTATAAGTAACCGAATGCTGGAAATAAGCCCAAGAATAAATGGGCCCTGAGAAGGCTGAAAGATAACACGGGTTGGAAATGGCCCAATGGAATAATGGGCCCTTAGTGGGTATGAAGCAAAACACTGTTCATTGCGGGCCAGATTCACTACGGGCCGTTAATGGGCCAAGAGTAACAAATGGCCTCGTATGGGCCAAAAGACATCATGGGCCATACATGGGCCGGAAGTTACAACGTGCTGGAATCATATTGGACGGCCCAGATGAAGCTACTGGGCTTAATTCTGATAGGCCGTAACAGGCCGTGAGTTAGCGGGCGGTAAATGGGCTATATAGGAACAGGCTTTCCGTGCGCCGGCCCGTTACCTTTTGACCAAGTCAAACGGGCCGGCCTTTTCACCGGAATGGGCCTCTATTGGGCCGTGCACGTGTCGACCTATCATAGGCGCCTCCTGTCCAAATAATGGATGGCATCTGTCCCAACGGTGAGCCAACACGTGTTTCCTCCGGCCAATGACAATTTTACACGTGGAAAATCCTCATTGGTCCGGGCTATTAACGGGTTATCGGATCCAAAACCGGACCCGATAGCTTAACGGCGACCCGTTACGGTGGATGCCACATGTCAGTCACCCTTGACGAAAGCACTTCCATGACGCGCGATTTATCGTCATGGAAGTGGACACTTCTGTGATGATAATTTTGGTAATTTCATGGAACACTTCTACGACAGCACAGGTATGACTATCTTGATTCTATCATAAATTTGTCATGGATGTACATGCATGACAGAAAACGTCACCTACTGTGACAAACACGTATCATCACGGAAGTGTATTTTTTTGTAATGTTCTCTTAGCCAAGTTACACTTGAGCAAGAAAATAGCTTATTGAAGGGAATTATAGAGAAAGGTGTTTACAAGAGCCTTGCCGGGAGTAAGCAATTTGAGGAAATTGTACGCAAGCAAGGAAAGCACCGGAAGAATCAAGGTGTTGGTTTTGAACAAAAGTTCAATGCCAATGGAGTTGAGTGGGAAGAAGATCAATACCCCAAGACGAAGTTTGTTTCTTAACAAGAGAAGTACGATCCTACTTCTTTCCAAGGAACACAAGCTCAAGATGATCTTCCACCACAAGACCACAAGCAAAAGGGCCACGACAAGCTTTTTCAAGAGGAGATTGATGCATTTGAAGAAGCTCCTAAGGCCTTGGCCAAGTGGGTTCCCAAGACTACATCAAGTTCTACTACATCAAGTACGACTACAACTCCAAGGATTCCCATCAAGTTGATGTGGATCCCGAAGAAGAAGAACTAGAGAGTTCTTGAGGGTGACTCCACCAACATACTTCACTCATATCATTTTGGCAAGGACAAGTGCAAACAACTTCCACATATTGCACTAGTTCAAGGAGTCACAAACCCTCTTGTTGGTAAGACAAGGGACAAGGTAACCTAATGCTTTCATGGACATCATCTTGTATGAACATCACTCTATGTCTATGGATAGCCTTGTTTGTTCCTTGTGGGACTAACCCGTGTAGGTATTGAAAGTGCAACTCACTCCAATGGATTGCTCCAAATGATGTACATCAACCTTGAGCATCCACATCTTCAACATCTACATGAAGTCATCATCGACAAAACCCAAGGTTAGTTCATCCCTCTTAGGGGGGATATCACATCTAGGGGGAGCTTTACTCTAAGAATTGAGCTAAAGCAACTCTAATAGTGTGAACACAACAATATTTTGTGTAAAAGTGGTAACCCCACTTGCGCTTAAACGATGAGTATGACCTATGATCAAATGTTCTCATTTGACTCCTAATTCAATATACTCATATATAGATGACCTAGTCATCACCAATTGCTTCATAGATGCTAGAGTGTTTGTGCATGCTTTGCCACATATTTCATTTGCCATTTTATTGTGTGGGCATGTTGATTGCATGTTTTACTGATTCGAGGACATCCATTTGTTGCTTTGATTGTTTGGCTTTTTCTTGTTTGCCAAATGGATGGACAAGAATGCCTAAGAACTTCCTCTAGCTATCTATGCTTTTCTCGCCTCAAACTCTATTCATGCTACATCACAAAGTTTGATCAAGTCCGAACCACTCTGTGTGAGGAGCACTCGGAGTCCCCGATTCGTCATAGACTTAAACTTACAAAACCTCTTTGTGCATTTCGGTCTCCATCCACTTCGGTCACACCGAGTTCACTGAGTTCATCTAGGTTTTCAAACTCGGTGCAACCGATTAGAACTTTTCGGTCACACCGAGTTGCAGTAACCGCTTGCGGTTCTGCATCTCGGTGCCACCGAGTTGTTCCACTCGGTCACACCGACAGGGTAAGGATATATATATCGACGGGTGAGATTTTGGAAATTTCTTCAAAACCCTTCATCCCGCGCGTGTCCTGCTCTGTCGCCTCGGGTCTCCGGATCATCTTCTCGTCGCCAGCGACCTCCCCCGCTGGTTTCCACCGCCATCAACGGATTTCAACGCCGCCGTTGCCGCCGTAGCGAACTCACCGCCGAACTAGGGTATGAGTTCGACTTTTTGTGCTAATTCCTTACTCCGATTCTTAGCACAATGCAATGTCATGTTCTTTACCACGTATGAGATCAATCTATCCAGAGAAGACATCCCTTATATTAGGATTGATTCGAAAATTTAGGGTGAGGTTTCCGCCAAACTCATCTCGGACCGACCGAGTTGTAGAAATCAGTCTCACTGATTTGGCTTAGGCCATTGCACTTGCACTTTGCGGTCTGACTGAAAGTTGCAAATCGGTGCGACCGAGTTCAACTCTCTGTGAAACCCTAGCAATCTTGGAGTCACCGAACTGTGTCTCGGTCTGACCGAGTTCACTAGTTTAGACTCCAAAAGTTGCTTCGGTGTCACCGAGTTTATCAAATCGGTAGCTCCGAAATGCTATCTATGGAGAACTAAAACTAAGTTTTTGACTCATTTTTTTTGTAAAAACCACTATACTTTGTGATGCTCATCCACTCTACCTCATCTATATCTATTCACAGGGTCTATTGTCGGTTTGCTTTGCCAGTATGTCTGACCAAAGTGATAGCCAGAACAAATCAGAAGAGCAAGTGAACATGACTGAGGGCACTAGTCCCTCAAGCAGCTATGATGATGGCAGCAGGAGCACTCCAAGCAATTTACCCAAGGCAGCCACTAGAACAAGGAAGAAGAGAACCTCAGACTCAGAGGATGAGGACTATGTGGATGTTGAGGATGAGGCCACCTCCAAGAAGAAAGTGCTGAAAAAGGAATATGGAACTGATACGTCTCCAACGTATCTATAATTTTTGATTGTTCCATGTTGTTTTATTATCAATCTTGGATGTTTTATAATCATTTTATATCATTTGTTTGGTACTAACCTATTGACATAGTGCCAAGTGACAGTTGCTGTTTTCAGCATGTTTTTACATCGCACGGAATCAATACCAAACGGAGTCCAAACGCAGTGAAACTTTTTGTGGATTTTTTTGGACCAAAAGACATCCAGTGGACCAAAGAAGTACCAAAGTGGGAGCCCAAGGTGAGCACAAGACACCAGGACGCGCCAGTAGGCCCAGGCGCACCCTGGTGGGTTCTGCGCACCTTGGGGGCCTCCCGCACCGCCTCTTTGCTCTATAAATACCCCAATATTCCAGAAACCCTAGGGAAGACGAAGAAATATTCATCCGGCCGCCGCAGAGTCCAGAACCTCCAGATCCAATCTAGACACTGTCACGGAGGGGTTCACCACTTCCATTGGTGCCTCTCCGATGATGCGTGAGTAGTTCTTTGTAGACCTTCGGGTCCGTAGTTAGTAGCTAGATGGCTTGCTCTCTCTCTTTTGATTCTCAATACAATGGTCTCTTGGAGATCCATATGATGTAAGTCCTTTTGCGGTGTGTTTGTTGGGATCTGATGAACTTCGAGTTTATGATCAGTCATATATTTTTATATCCATGAAAGTTATTTCAGTTTCTTTGATCTCTTATATGCATGATCTCTTATAGCCTCGTATTTCTTCTCCGATATTTGGGTTTTGTTTGGCCAACTTGATCTATTTGTCTTGCAATGGGAAGAGGTGCCCGGTAGTGGGTTCGATCTTACGGTGCTTGATCCCAGTGACAGAAAGGGAACCGACACGTATGTATCGTTGCTACTAAGGATAAAAAGATGGGATCCCTATCTGCCGCAATAGATAACGGATCTTGTCTACATCATGTCATCGTTCTTATTGGATTACTCCGTTTTACAGATTCGACAGTTAAGTTTGGAGTCAACAGTTTTTACCTCATCTATTGTAGTCAGGTGTTTTTTGGTGATGTACATTCTACATCTACCACTTTTTGGTAATGTATTTTACATCATCTATTGGAGATGCTATTAGAATCCCACTTGAGATTAACGATGTCTGTCTTGTGCTGCTTCAGCCTCGACGTCTTACGGCTCGCTGGAGCTGCTCCAACGACGGAACCATCCATCACAACAGAGCAGTACCCTGGACGCCGTCTACAAATGCCTCAGATCTTCCACCACACCTCCGGTAGCCACCTCTGCCGCAACTTCTTCAGCGACCAACCCAATGATGCTGAGGTCGACACGGCTGCGCCAAAGAGGTTGTACACTTGTCGCATCACTTATTACTCTACATTCATGTTGATCCATTAGGGCTATTTTGGTTCAAAGGAAAAAGTGAAGGAAAAACATAGCAATAGAAAAAAATCTATGGTACTCTACTATTCAATTATTCATGCATTTGGTTGAAAGGAATGGAGCAAAACATCCACCTGGACCTACTTTTCCTATGCATGAAAACAAGACTAAGTGCATTAGTGGCAGAATAACATTCTAACTGTACAAACTTTCATATGGTTTTACTTTAATTTGGCCATGTTTCTTTGCATTCCTCTACTCTTCCAATTCCTATGAACCAAACACCCAAGTTGAAAGAAATCCTATGTTTCCAAATGCTCTATTTCCCACGTGGATTCCTATCCTATTTTGGTGTTTTTCCTAACCCTGCGTTTTTAGAATCCTGCAAGCCAAAGGAGCCCTTACAGAATTACTTCAGTTACAGACAGGTGTCAAAGAAAACTTTGTGTGGTTTGTCCTGCTCCTGCCGCGACTGAGGGAATCCTGGATTAAGGGGTCCTCGGGCATCCAGGCTATGGGACATGGGCCGGACTGATGGGTCGTGAAGATACAAGGAAGAAGACTTCTCCCCGTGTCCGGATGGGGCTCTCCTTTGCGTGGATGGCAAGATTAGCGTCCGGATGTGTAGTTTCCTTCTTTGGTAAACCGACTCTGTACAACCCTGGCCCCCTCTGGTGTCTATATAAACCGGAGGGTTTAGTTCATAGAGGCTATCATAATTCCCATAGGCTAGACATCTGGGGTTTAGCCATTATGATCTCGAGGTAGATCAACTCTTGTAACCCCTATACTCATCAAAGTCAATCAAGCAGGAAGTAGGGTATTACCTCCATTAAGAGGGCCCGAACCTGGGTAAAACATCGTGTTCCCCGTCTCCTGTTACCGTTGATCCTAAGACGCACAGTTCGGGACCCCCTACCTGAGATCGGCCGGTTTTGACACCGACATTGGTGCTTTCATTGAGAGTTCCTTTGTCTCGTCGACGGAAGGATCGATGGCTCGCCTTGTCATCAATGACAACATCACCTTTGGAGGAGCCCTAGTTCCGAGACAGATCCTCCAACTCGGCGGTTTTACCATGGGCACCCGCTCGGCCGTTAAGCCAAAGGCGGCCCCCCAAATCGCCAAACATCATCTCCACATCGGCCTCGAACACTCCGAAAAGATGGATCCGGCAGATGTATCGTCCTTGAACGAACTGCTAGATCGCATCACCGCCCTGGGGTCGCAACAGACTATGATCGGATTGGGCTTAAACCTGATCAGAGGGAAATCAAGTCCCCGCCGATCACCCATCTGATAGCGGTCGTGGAGGAACAAGCCGAGAATACTTCTCCCCCTAAGTTGGTAACAAGCTATGTTCGGATTTCCGAGCCCTGCGAGCCGGATACCCGTCTTCGGGAAGAGACCATAGGTCCTCCGAACATAGAATCAGGCACTGAGCCCGAAAGTCGCCAGGACCCTCCTGATCGTGGACTAGTGACCTCGGAGATTCTTCAAACTCTAGATCCAATAGCGGGTCGGGGTTCGGATTTCAGCCCACCTACCCACCACAAGCAATATTCCCCAAGCAATTCAGGTCCTCCAGACGTATGTGACCTAATGTATGTACGAAAGCAACCTCAGGAAACGGTCCATCACTTCTGGGCCAGATTCCTCCTTGTTAAAAACAAGATTAAAGATTGCTGCGACGAGGACGCGGTTTCAGTTTTCTGCCACAACTGTACGGACAAGGGAATCCTCAATGCCCTCAACCGCCGCTGCATACTGCACTTCGCAGAGTTGGCACATATAGTACAGAAGTACTGCGCAATGGGAAGCGCCTGGAAAGCCCAGACAACCCAGTGCGAACCTCCTGCCTTTAAGCAGCCCACCGGACGGGCAAAAAGGATGCACCCTTACGGGAAACCCGATCATCATCTCATTGACAAGAAAATCAAATCCTTCACGGGACATAGAACTGTCCTTGACGAATTGCTCGACAAGCCCTGTCAGATACATACGACACCGAATACCGAACCAACAAATAGCCTTCAGGCATGTTGGGTACTCTGGCAGGTGGCTAAGAGCGGTGAGGCCAGCCTCACCAACACTACCCCGGAGAAGCACTCTTCGGAGGATGACGACCTCAATGTCTTTACGGTCTTCAAGATCTTTTCTTCAAATAATCAGCGCAAAAGGGCGCTCCACGACCTCGCCGAAGTTAACCAAGTAGCCGCAATAAATCCTTGGAATGATACTGTCGGATCTGGGGTTCCGACAAAACCCTTAAGGTTCGAACTCTGGGGTGCGCGCGAAGTTCTTTCCCTCCTACCGATCTACGCCCTAGCTTGCTAAGATCTTGCAGACGAACTCGACAAACTAGCAACACAAGGACACAAGATTTATACTGGTTCGGGCCACCGTTGTGGTGTAATACCCTACTCCAGTGTGTGGTGGTGGATTGCCTCTTGGGCTCCACGGTGACCTCCATCCTGCTGGCCTGCTGGTCTTGGTTTCGTTGCACTGATATGGAAACCTTTGCCTAATGTCTCGGTACTCCGCGCCTGCGCTTGCCCCCTTGGCACCAAAGAGGAAACAAGGACGCTGCGCGCGCTGGCGCCCGCCTGGTGTCGATCGTCATGGCTCACGTCACGAGAGCCTCGCGAGGTTTTCCCCGCCTTGATATCTCTGCTCCTCGCGAGGCAGCCTGGAGAGGCCGCTCCTGAGGAGGTCTTGTGTCGTCCGCCTCGCGAGGCTCGGCCCCTCGCGAGGGTCTTGAATGCTTTGTTGATGAAGATGGGTCGTACAGGCCTGCTAGCATAGCCACACCGTGGGCCACAGGCAGGCAAGTGTGGGGACCCCCATTCCTAGAACACCGACAATAGCCCCCGGGCCCAAGGTGCTCTTGGGCTTGGCTTTGAGGCGAAGCCAAAGATCAAGTATGGGGCACCGCGGGCCCCAAAAGCCTGCGGCCTCGGCTGACGCGTGGCGGTTGATTGGACGTGGGCGTCTCCACTTCCCCACGCTGCCTCGGCAACTGCTCGATTTGACAAGCCCCTGCGACATGCACGGAAAATCATTACCTGCGATCGTGGGAGGCGCCGGTTGGCCTTCTTCCGCTATAAATGGGGAGGGGGCGGAGCCCCCATCGCCCATATCTTCTCGGTTCACTCGCTTCTTCCTCCTTGCTCCACTGCTAGCAGCAATGGTGCCCATCCGAAGGTTCTTTGCTGAAGAGAAAGGAAAGGCCCCCTGCGACCACTGCCAAGAGCTGGAGGACGAGCTGAAGAGCCTGCGCGACAAGCACGCTGAAGAAGCACGCGGCCGCCAGGCGAAGGAGGAGGAGGTGAGGGCCCGGGAGGACGCCGTCAAGAACCGTGACGCTGAGCTGGGGAGTTGGAGAAGACACAAGCTGCCGAGCGCAGCCGGTTGGAAGAACTGGAGCGGAAGGTGAAGGCGAGGGAGGCCGATCTTGACGCCAAGGCGCGGGTCCTGGCCGAAGACCGCGTGGCCTTTGCCGATCTCGAGAAGAGGTCTTGCACGGCACTGAAGACGCTCTACGAGCACGGCTTGGAGAGGCCGCTGACCACCGATGAGGACGGCCCCACCCTGCTGCTTCCTCTCTTGGTGAAGGCGCTTGAGGAAGTCGTGGATGGTATCGGTCCCATGGCAGAGGCAGAAGCTCGTGTCCTGTCTTCAGCTGCATTGACTTGTGTCTTCAGCCATCTGCACCTTTGCGACGCCAACGCTTGTCTTGACGAGCTGCTGGAGCCTGTGGCTGATGATCACTATGCAGCTGCCGCCACAGCCGTGCAAGGTTAGGTGGAGGCCCTACTGAAGAAGTTTCGCGGCTTTGCCTCCGCACCCTTGTCCGGCGATGCCGCCGATCCTGCGGCTAGTGGTGCAGGTGAAGACGTCGTTACCCAAGGAGGAGCACCTTCTGCAGGCGATGGCGGTGTCCAGGGGTGACCTGCGGCTACTCTCCTATTTCGTTCCTGTAATATGCATCAGGCCTCGTGGAGGCGTTAAGCTTTCATTTGATATTGTGAGGACAATATGTTTTGTAATATTTGCTTCGAGATTTTGCGATTTTCTTCCCATCCGCTTTGTGTTCTGCGTCGGCAGAGCCCGGTCCTACGCATACCTCAACCGCCGTTGGGCTGACCGGAGACCAGGACGGACCAAGGAGTGAGGGGCTACGTGACCAGTTAGGCTCCTGAGTCGCGATGCTCAGGAGTCCCCCTTGACGCGCAAACAGCTTACAGAAGAGTACGCGAGGATAGATTAATGTTCTACATCGGCAGAGCCCGGCCCCGCGCATACCTCAACCGCCACTGGGCCGACCAGAGACCAGGACGGACCAAGGAGTGAGGGGCTACGTGACCAGTTAGGCTCCTGAGTCGCGATGCTCAGGAGTCCCCCTTGGCGCGCAAACAATTTCCATACCTGCCCTCGCCGAGGCCTCGGGAGGGGCGTGCGACGACCAGGTCCGGGAGACCTGTTTGAGCGGCGTGTGCTTGGACGTGACCCGAGCGCAGCCCCCAGGCCTGGGAGACCTGGTTGGGTGGCATACGCTTGGGCGTGACCCGAGCGCAACCCCCGTGTCCAGCCCCCTCGCGTGCCTCTCCCGAGGGGAGGCATTGCGGTGAGGCCGGACGCTGAGCTCTGGGGCTCCCTGAGGTTGGTACGACCGTGGAGCCGCCCTCAGTTGTTTATCACCAGCGCGGAGCATAGTGCTTCCGCTTGTGCACGGGCATAGCCGCTCCTCGACAGTGTCGACGGCCAGCGCGGAGCATGGTGCTTCCACTTGTGCGTGGGAGGGGGCCCCCTCCGGGAGGAGCCCCCGGGGCGTGTACAGCCCCGCCCTGACACGTGGCTTGCACGGCAGGGCTGCGAGGTGTATCTGGGCACTCGTAAGCCAGCATGAGACTCACGAGGCCCTACCTCAAGGCGGGTTGCGCCTGGTCTTGGGTCCTTGACAGCTGTGTGTTCCTGCAAGACGGTTAGGTGCAAGCGCTCTACGTCCTCAGGTCCCGGCCCTCGAGCGAGATTAGCCGCCGCTGGTATGCCAGGTCACGATGTCGTGGTCAAGGCCAGGGGGTGAGGGCTGGAGAGCCAGTAAGAGCTCCTGAGTCGCAATGCTCAGGAGCCCCCCTTTTAACGTGCAAGCAGATTGCCTGATGAAGGGACGTACCCGTGGCAGGTGGCAATCGAGCAGGTGATAATCATAGGCATATTAAGCATGGAAGGCAAATCAGCTTGGGTAAATGCAGAAAGATATATGCCACTAGGTCAGGCCCGAGCGGCTTGGGGATGATGCAGCCCGAGGGGCGCCCCCAACAGGGTAAACTAAAGACATAAGAAAAAGGGATACATGCCACAGGGACGGACCCACGCGGCCTGGGAATAATGCAGCCCGAGGGGCGCTCCCAGCTAAACGAACTTGGAAAATGTCACCTGGTTCTGTAGACGAAGGAGAGTTGGTGCAGCTGGAGGCGTGCCGTGAAGGGGTAGCTCCTCACGAGCCACCGGGGCCCTGTGCCTCGGGAGGCTCCGGGGGCTCAGGTGGTTCCCTGAGGACCGTCTCCATTTCTGCCAGGACGGCATGATGCCTGGCCTCCTGAGCTGCCATGACACGCCACAGGTTGCGCTGATAGGCTGACGACACGCTCGGCAGGCCGAAAGGCATGCGAACGTAGCTGTGTGGTGGACCCTCGCAATGGCCGACGCGCGAAGGCCAGAAAAGCTCCTGAGATGCGGCCCTGTTGAGCCCTGGAACATCGACGCAGACACGCAGCCCGGCATCCTCGCCTGGATGGGGAGCTGCGCCTCGTGAGCGGCGGTCACCGCGCATGGCCCTTGCGTCTTGCAGTTCCTGAGTGGTCTTGGTGATGAACTCCTGAGTGGTGGGCACTCCTTGCCCTGTATTCTCCTGAGGGAAACGTGCCGCGAAGCACGCCTCCAAGTGGTGCCCGAGCGCCTCCCTCGTGATGTTGGCAAGGTCTGAGGCCCTCCAGAAGAGAGCCCCCGAGCCCTGCCCGAGGAGGGCGCTGGGCGTGCCTTCCTATGCGATGGAGGGAGGCGCCCCTGGAGCGGGCGCTGATCCTGACGAGGTTCCAACCGTGACGCCACCCTCCTGAGGTCTGGCACGGCGCAGCTACTTCTTCTTCTTGGGGATGGCCTCGAGAGGATCCTCGCTCTTGCTGTCGGGGTCGTCGATTGCAGCAGCTTGAAAGGCGCGCTCGAGGGAGCACACTGCATCTCTTTCTTCGCACGGGACCATGATGATTCCGCCGCTTCCTGGCATCTTGAGGACATTGTAACCATGGTGTGTCACCGCCATGAACTTGGCCAGGGCTGGACACCCGAGGATGGCGTTGTATGGCAGACGGATGTGCGCGACGTTGAAGTCGATGAGCTCGGTGCGGTAGTTCTTGCGTTCGCCGAAGGTGACAGGGAGGCGGACCTGCCCTATCGGTGTGGTGGAACCGTCGGTCACTCCTGAGAAAGGCTTGGTAGGATGTAGCTGCTCATATGGCACTTGGAGGTTGTCGAACGTGTCGACGGACAGGACGTTGAGCCCTGCGCCGCCGTCGATGAGGGTCTTGGTAACTTGCACGTTGTTGATGACTGGTGAACAAAGCATCGGGAGGGCGACAGTGGTGGCTGCGCACTTGAGTTGATCCGCCGAGTTGAAGGTGATGGCGCACTGGGACCACCTGAGCGGGCGTGTGTCCTCGAGCTTGGGGAGGACTCCATTCACCTCACGAGCGGACTGTTTGAAGATACGCTGCGAGGCTGGGGCCTGAGCGCCGCCCAAGATGCAGGCGATTGCATGCGGCTCCTGGAAGCCCCCAGCCCCCTCGTCTTGATGGTGATCGTCATTCCTTCTTGATGGTGGCGGCAGTGGGGGAAGACCGGCGTTGCCCTGAGGACGATCCTCACGAGGATGGTCCCTCCAGGCACCCTCGCGAGGATGATCTTGCCAGCGGTCCTCACGAGGCCTGTCGCGCCATTCCTGGCGCGGGCCACGGTCGTCCCAGCGTCCGCCTCCACATCCTCCTCCTCGGCCGTGGCCCCGGTCGCTGCGCTCGGGGCGTCGACCGAAGCATCCCTCGCGAATGGCTCTGAGTTCTTGACAGTCGTTGGTGTTGTGGGTGTTCAGGTTGTGAAAGGCGCAGAACGGTCGGCTGCCCTTGGATGACTCGGGCTGGTCCCTGCCTCGCTTGGTGTCCGGCTCCGCTGCGAGCACGGCTGCTTCCTTGCGCTTCACGTCCTTGGTCTTGGCCTTCTTCTCCTCTGCGCCCGCAGCTGGCAGCTCAAGGAGGGAGAGGCGCCCCTCCTCAGCTCTTGTGCACTTGGTCGCCAGGTTGAACAGCTCCTGAGATGTCCACAGCTCCTCGTGGATAGCGAGCTCCTCCTTCATCTTGATGTCGCGGACGCCGTCAGAGAACGCGGAGATGATGGCCTCGTCCGTGACCTTAGGGATCTTGAGGCGAGTGTTGTTGAAGTGCTGGATGTACTTCTGGAGGGCCTCTCCTGGTTGTTGCTTGATGCGGCGCAGGTCACCCGCGGCCGGCGGGCGGTCATGAGTGCCCTGGAAGTTGGCGACGAAGCGGTCGCGCATCTCGTCCCAGGAGGAGATCGAACCCTGAGGCAGGTTTAGGAGCCACGAACGGGCGCCGTCTTTGAGCGCCATTGGGAACCAGTTCGCCATGACTTTCTCGTCGCTGTTGGCCGCCTCGATGCTCAGCTTGTAGAGCTGCAAGAACTCCGTCGGGTCGAGGGTCCCGTCGTAGCGAGGAGGCAGATCCGGCTTGAACTTGATCGGCCAGGCGACGCTACGCAGCTCGGGGGTGAAGGCGCGGCAGCCGGTCGTGGTTGTCGGGGCCCGTCTCGGAGGTGGAGCTTGGTCTTGATGAGGCCCATGTGCCGCCACCGCAGGCAGCGCGCGGTCTTGGTGAGGCGGCGCGGGGAGCGCAGGTGCAGCTTCTCGCGGCCGAGGAATTTCTTGGCAGCTTCTCTCTTCGCGCGCGGGCACCGGGCGTGGTGGGTCGTGCCATGGGGCCACGCGCCTTGGCGCCAAGGCACCGTCTTGGGGCAGAGGTGGTGGAGGCGCTCCATGAGCCATGTCGCCCGTGGCAGAGAGAGGGACGGCGCCAGGGAGCCCCCTGCGACGCGGATGAGCTCGGCGACATGGTCGAGCCAGTCCTCGTAGAGGTCGTCGACCGGGCGGTAGCGCAGGAGCTCGTTCGCCATGAGGAGTGCGGCCTGCGCGTCCATCGGAGCACGACGTGCGTGGGACGAGGAACCGGCCGGGGTCAGCGATGGAGTGGCGGTGCGGCCGTCCTGCCGCACCGACGGGTGCAGCGAGGACGCTTGCTGCTCGTTCCCCGCCGGGCCGGTGGCGGCGTTGGTGGCAGGCGACGGGGAGCGACGAGGTGGCCCGCCGACGGGAGCCGTCTGAGCAACACGGGCGATGAGGGCAGCCCGACGCTCAGCTCTAGCGCTACGAGCGTCCGCCATGGAGACGATGGAGCGACGGAGCGCCGATCGACGGAAGGGAAGCTACGACGCACCCCTACCTGGCGCGCCAAATGTCGGATCTGGGGTTCCGACAAAACCCTTAAGGTACGAACTCTGGGGTGCGCGCGAAGTTCTTTCCCTCCTACCGATCTACGCCCTAGCTCGCTAAGATCTTGCGGACGAACTCGACGAACTAGCAACACAAGGACACAAGATTTATACTGGTTCGGGGCACCGTTGTGGTGTAATACCCCTACTCCAGTGTGTGGTGGTGGATTGCCTCTTGGGCTGATGAAGAATAGTACAAGGGGAAGAACAGCCTCCTGAGGTTGAGGTGTTCTTGTGTTCGGTGTGGCTGAGGGTTGGCTCTCGATCAGATGAGATCAAGTTGCCCGCTTGTGAGCTCTCTACTTCATGCCTCTATTGTGATGGCTAGTTCTACTTATATAGGCCCTGGTCCTCTCCCCAAATGTTGAGCGGGAAGGGAGCCAACAGCGACGGCCAGTTTGAAAGGGGACAGCTAGTACAAGCTATACTCACAAAAGCGGTCTTCGCCTGTGAAAGGGCTCTGGTGATGACGTCGTCTTGGGCTCCACGGTGACCTCCGTCCTACTGGTCTTGGTTTCGTTGCACTGATATGGAAACCTTTGCCTGATGCCTCGGTACTCCGCGCCTGCGCTTGCCCCCTTGGCACCAAAGAGGAAACAAGGACGATGTGCGCGCTGGCGCCCGCCTGGTGTCGATCGTCATGGCTCACGTCATGAGAGCCTCGCGAGGTTTGCCCCGCCTTGATATCTCCGCTCCTCGCGAGGTAGCCTAGAGAGGCCGCTCCTGAGGAGGTCTTGCGTCGTCCGCCTCGCGAGGCTCGGCCCCTCGCGAGGGTCTTGAATGCTTTGTTGATGAAGATGGGCCGTACAGGCCTGCTAGCATAGCCACGCCGTGGGCTGCAGGCAGGCAAGTCTGGGGACCCCCGTTCCCAGAACGCCGACAGATACAACAATAACTTTTACTGCCGACGATGAACCAAGGGCCAGATCAGTCCGAGCACCCGCCGCCTTGGTCTTAAACCCAATTGTAGACGGCTTTCGAATCACCAAGGTGCTCATAGACAGCGACAGACTAAACCTCATCTACGAAGACACGCTCAATAAAATGCAAACGGACAAGAGTCGCATCGAGCAAAGCATCACCAACTTTCAAGGGATTATCCCCAATCGTGAAGCATGATGTTCGGGGAAGTTTAAACTTGATGTAGTATTCGGCACGCCAGAGAACTATAGGTCCGAAGAGTTTCTCTTCCACGTGGCACCTTTCAATATAGCAGATATCACGCCTTGTTGGGGCGAGACGCCTTCACACGCTTTCAAGCCATACCCCATTATGGGTATATGAAGCTCAAAATGCCAAGGCCCAACGGAGTCATCACCATCATCAGTGATCCGGATATAGCGCTCCAAGCCGAAAACAAAACGGCATCCTTGGCCCTCGAGGCACTATCTGAGGCCCTCGTGGCCGAGGAGCTAACCACTCTGCGTTCTATAGTGGACAAAGATGATGTAATCCTCGATAAGAGGCCCAAGTCCACTTCTTTCAAACCAGCAGACGAAATAGTAAAATTTCAAGTACACCCAACGGATCCCAACAAGACAGACTCCATTGGAGCACAGCTCGATCCAAAGATCGACGCTGCACTAAGAGCGTTCCTGCGCGAAAATTGGAACATCTTCGCCTGGCACCCTTTGGACATGCCCGGGATCCCACGCAGACTGGCCGAACATAGCCTCAATATCATAAAGGGGTTCAAACCAGTCAAGCAAACGCTACGGCGATTTTTTGAACCCAAACTACAAGCTATGGGGGAGGAGCTAGCTAAACTTCTTGAAGCAGGGTTCATAAGGGAGATCAAACACCTGGACTGGCTAGCAAACCTGGTCATGGTGCCGAAGAAGGATAAATCCTGGCACCTTTGTGTCGATTTCAAAGACCTCAATAAAGCCTGCCCTAAGGACCCCTTCCTGCTGCCCCGCATTGACCAAATCATTGACGCGACAACAAGACACGATTCACTGTGTTTCCTCAAAGCATACTCCGGATACCATCAAATTAAGATGAAGGAGTCCGACCAGCCCGCAACAACATTCATTACCCTGTATGGGCCTTTCTGCTTCAACCCCATGCCGTTCGGACTCAAAAATGCTGGCGCCACTTACCAACGCATGATTCAAACATGTCTAGAGAAACAAATTGGCAAGACAGTGGAGGCATATGTAGATGATGTAGTCATCAAGACTAAACACGTCGAATCATTGGTGGATGATCTACGCCTCACATTCGACAACCTCCGAACATATGACATACGGCTCAATCCGAAAAAATGTGTCTTCGGCGTTCCAGCCGGAAAACTACTCGGTTCATTGTTTCCAATAGAGGAATCGAAGCAAACCCAGCCAAAATCCAAGCCCTGTCACAATTGGCAACTCCAACAGACCTAAAGCAGGTCCAAAAACTAGCTGGGTGCGTGGCAGCTTTGAGCCGCTTTATCTCCAGATTGGGAGAAAAGGCACTGCCACTTTATCGCCTACTCCGACGAACCGACCACTTTGAGTGGACGGATGCGGCAACAGCCGGATTGGAAGAAATAAAAAAATTGTTAGCAAGCAACCCAATCCTTGCTGCACCAAACATCGGCGAACCTATGTTGCTCTACATATCTGCAACTCACCAGGTGGTGAGCACGGTGCTCGTCGTCGAATGAGAGGAAGAGGGACATAAATTCCCACTCCTAAAACCAGCATACTATGTATCGGCGGTCCTTACACCGTGCAAATCTCGATACCCACACTACCAAAAGATAGCGTATGCGGTCTTCATGGCATCCCGGAAGCTGCGACACTACTTTCAAGAGTGTTCGATCACGGTGGAATCCGAAGTACCACTCAATGATATCATAATAATCGGGACGCCACCGGCCGCATAGCCAAATGGGCCATCGAGTTCTTACCATTTGAAATAATATACAAACCACGCTGAGCTATTAAATCTCAGGTGTTGGCCGACTTCGTCGCCGAATGGACGGAAGCCGAACTCCCTAAAGAGTACAACACATACTCCAACTGGGTAATGTACTTCGACGGCTCTAAAATGTTAGCTGGGTTGGGAGCCGGTGTCATCTTAACTTCCCCTACCTGGGACACAGTCCGCGACGTATTGTAAATAATGTATACGTACTCCAACAATGCAGCCGAATACGAGCCACTACTGCATGGTCTCCGGATAGTTGTCTCTATGGGCATTCACGCCTAGAGGTGTGTGGGGATTCGAACCTCGACATATCCCAAATAAATGGAGATTTCGATGCAAAAGATCCAAAGATGGCGGCATACCGCGACGTCGTACTCAAAATATCAGCTCGGTTTGAAGGGCAGGAGTTTCATCACGTTGCTCGAGACAGTAATCAGGCACCAGACATCCTTGCTCAAATGGGTGCTAAACGCAACCCCGTCCCACCTAACACCTTTGTGCAAAGGCTCTTCAAGCCATCCGTGGTATGGCAGGACGAGAGCGGCAATACTAGTCCGGAGTCGATCATACCCCCAGATGCCGAACACAATTCTGATATCATCGGGGGCTCGGGCACCGAAATGACACCTTCCGCCCATGTAATCATGGCTGTCGCTGCTCCATGGACCGAACCCTTCCTGCCTACCTTAATAGGCGGGAGCTCCTTGATGACCAGAATGAGGCCCGTCGCATAGTTCGACGCTCGAAAGCCTACAAGGTTCATGAAGGAGAACTCTACAAGAAAAGTACTACTGGAGTTCTTCAAAGATGTATCTCCGAAGAGGAGGGACGGCAGCTCTTGGCCGAAATACAAGCTGGTCTCGGTGTCCATCACGCCGCAGCTCGGGCCCTCGTAAGTAAGGCCTTCCGTACAAGTTTCTTTTGGCCTACGGCCCGAGCAGATGCACAGGCTCTTGTACAGCGCTGTGTCGGATGCCAGCTTTTCGCCATCAAAGTCACATGCCGCCCACCGCCTTAAAAACAATCCCCATTACTTGGCCTTTTGCGGTCTGGGGGCTAGATATGGTCAGACCCCTTAAAGGGGGAAGTCACAAGAAGAAATATTTGCTGGTTATGGTGGATAAATTCACTAAGTGGATAGAGGCCAAACCAGTAAAAATGGTTGAAGCTGGACCGGTGATCGACTTTATATCCGGCGTTGTACACCGCTATGGTGTCCCTCACAGTATCATTACTGACAATGGCTCTAACTTCACAGCCGATGAGGTGAAAACTTGGTGTGCTAACTTGGGCATTAAGCTCGATTACGCCTCCATATATCACCCTCAAACAAATGGTCAGGTCGAACGGGCTAATGGCCTGATAATGAGTGGCATCAAACCCAGACTAGTGCGATCCCAACGGGAGTCAGATAAGCACTGGGTCAAGGAACTCGATTCCATACTCTGGGGACTGCGGACCACGCCCAATCGCACGACTGGATACACACCCTTTTTCATGGTGTACGGCGCAGAGGCTGTCTTGCCCTGCGACATTGTTCATGACTCACCTCGAGTGCGCATGTATGAAGAGAGAGAAGCCGAGCTCGATCGGCAAGACGACCTAGATGGCCTAGAGGAGGAGTGCGATGTTGCGAAAGCCCATTCCGCATTCTACCAACAACAGGCTCGGAGATATCAAAGCAGGGAAGTGCGGGCAAAGACTTATAATATCGGTGAACTCGTTTTACGCCTCCCAGAGAAGAAAAAGGACAAGCTCAAACCAAAATGGGAGGGTCCCTTCATTATAGATGAAGTTCTCACTGGAGGAGCCTACCGCCTTCGTAATGCATCGGATAACCGCTTAGAGCCGAATCCATGGAACACTGCTCGGCTCCGAAGAATCTATGCATAAAGTTCGGCCATACTTCTTTTTCGTTCCCTTTTTCTTCTCTTCATTTTGTTTCTTGTTTCCTCGTTTTTATACGATTTCCAGGATGTGTTCGGATAAGCCGAACACTTGAGGGGTACACATCCTTAAATGTACATACTCCACCATGACTGGGGGCTTCCTTAGCCGAAGCTTATTATTATTTCGAGCCTGTAGCTCACAATATAAGTGTCGTTTGCTCATCTACAACCTTTTTTGCCATTATATGCACCTCTATGACTTAAGTTTTTGCCAAGCTGGGTTGCCTTGCTCATGTGTTTATTCCCTACATTCCTGATTGTTCGGCTAGGGCATAAAGGGAGCACCTCTGCGATTGTTACAACCGGGTCACAGGACATGTACCTCAGACGGGTGAAGCCAAAAGCTAGCGTTCTTAAGGGAATAATTGGTCGGCAATCAAACAATAGATTGTTGCATTATTGCAACCGCCCTAAACAATACGAGACAGTTTTTCCGTATGACGGATCACACACCCCAGCACGCGTGATTATCATATGCCGACCCAAGGAAAGGAACCCTTAACGAAACTATTTTCCTTGGAAGATGTTTCTTACATGTGTAATATAACATACATCCCGAACCCAAATTTTTGTCTATTCGAGCAAAATGACTGATTGCCTGGTTTCCGGACATAGTACATACTTCTTTTTCATTTTTGAATAAGTATTCGGAAACACTCCACCATTTTGGTTTGGATGTTAAAGCCGAAAGCCTGCGATGACAAATCTTTTCACATGTTCGGATACAGACACAGGTTGATCACAAATGTACATTAATACATTAAATCAAAAACCTATTCCTTATCTATTCCATCTATAAGACTGTCTAACCTACAGTCTCCCTGCGAATACTTCGCAGCTATCATTACTTGGTCATACACCAAAATCACTAGAATCTCTTTCCCGTCTGGTCCCTGTGGTCCCACTCGGGCCATATGATTTGGATCTAGCTTGGTGAAGCGTGTTTTCACCATGGCCCAGGCTTCTCGTGCACCTTCATGACAGGCGGATGTCTTCCATAGCTCAAACTGGCCCCGGGCACCTTTGAACAGGTTTGCCAAGCCCTCCATACTCTCTGGAGGGGTATCGGACGGCCATAAGGCCTTGATCATACTCTTCATGGCTTTCCGGGCCCGAGCATGTACTACAGACAACTCCTTCAGCATGTCGCATTGGAATCCGGATACTTCTCCTTCCGGTCGACCAGTTAACAGGCCCTGCAGCAATAAGAGTCACGACGTTCCGAATTGTGGACTAAAACATGAGCCCCTAGTGTGGTCATAAATAAGAAAGGAATACATACCGAATATGCCGCCCTTCAGCTTCTCGTTTTCTTTCTGCGCGGCCGATAACTGAGCCCTTAAGCTCTCTATCTCTTTGGATTGTTTGTCTTTTTCCTCCTCGTGTTTTTTCTTCCCGGATGCGCTCATTGCGGTCTTTTTCATTTCCGCCAGTTCGGCGGTGACAACATTTAGCTGCATTTGGTTTGTTTTCAGCTCCTGGGCTAGCGTAGTGTTCTTCTCTTTAAGGACCTGCAGGGTGTATCGATCCTTAAATCGGTTTGCCTCACCGCTTCATGTCTCGGGGGCTACTGGCATATGACTATCCAAAATTGCATAAACGTTTACCTGTATGTTCTTTGAGAACAACTGAGTGACTCCGGCAAGTCCGTCTCGAGCGGCTCGGATATATGCATCCACCATGCTGAGTGCGGTAAACTCTTGCTCAGAAAAGGCTGGAGCACACATGGCTTTCTTTAATCGACGGTGATTCATCACGCTTTCCACTTAGGAATTCGTGACAGATACATCGTCTGAATCCTCATGAGGATTCGGATCTGGCATTGCCTCGGTTCTAGTCCTAGTTGGCGAGTCCGGCACCGGATTGGCGGACATTCGGCTAGCCGGGCGTTTTCCCACCGTCTGCCGCGTGTTTCTCCTGACATCAAAGATAAGAAGGAGACTTTAAACAATCCGGACTCATGCCCAGGCAAGTATTAAACGGACATACCTCTTGGAAGACTGTGAGGTTTCCGCAGCGCTCCCGGACCCCTTTCATTTTAAACGGCTGCCCTGCGTTGGGGCCGCCCTCGAGGAGGTACGGTTTGCCGAGCGTCGATCCTGTTAAAGTCCAGAACGGTATAATAAGCAAAAGCACAGATAAGGTTTCCTTTTAAGAGCCCTCCGAATACTTACGATGCAGAAGGGATAGAGGCGGGGGTAGTCCGCGGTGATAGCCACTCCCAAACCATCAAGGCTCGCTTGTTAGAATACCCCATCATCAAACTCTATGTATATGTCCGGATCCTCGTGAAAGCCAGGGTCTCCGTCATGGTTATGATCCTCTGGCTGTGGAGTGGGACAGTGGACGTCCTCGGTCATCTTCCTCCATGACTGTTTATGGTAACAAAGGGCAAAATTGATTAGTATCTGTGACAGCAATAAGGTAACACAGACAATCGAAATCTTACCCATTCTACAGGGTTGTACATGGAATAGCCATCCCGGCAGTTTAAGCGGAGGAAGTCTTCTTTTTCACCCTTATACAGGTCGGCCAGGATTGTGGCCAGTTCAGCGGGGGTATCCGAACCCTTCCGTCTGTAGCGGGACGCGTCATCTTCTCCATTGTAACACCATAAGGGAGTTACTCGAGATTGGAGAGGCTGGACGCACCTCTTTATTGCAATAGCCATGACCTCGACTACCGAGAGCTCGGCGTGGGCTAGCAACCTGACCTTGCTGACCAACCTCTTTATCTCTGCACTGTCTTCTTCCTTGGGACTTCGGGGACGCCAGTTAAGGCGCTTCTTTAAAGGGGCACTGGAAAATTCAGGAAGGTCGCGCCGGACTGGGTCCGGCAGTGGGACGTCGTCCATGTAGAACCATTCCGAAGACCACCGTGGGTATACCTCTTTGGGAGTTCCAATGAGGTATCCGGATCCGACTATGCGCCATACTTCGGCGCCACTCACTTCAAATATGGAGCCTCCTTGATGGCGGGCGACGAGGCAAGAGAATTTCCTCCATAGTTCAAAATGGGCCTCAATGCCTAAGAACAGTTCGCAGGGGGCAACGAAACCTGAGATCTGCAGAATCAAACCTGGGGTAAGGTTGTGCAGTTGGATGCCGTAAAATTCCAGTAGACCCCTGAGGAAGGGATGGATTGGAAATCCTAAGCCCCGCAATAAGAATGGGACAAAGCACACCCTCTCCTCCTTGTTGGGGTTGGGGAAATTCTCGGCCATCACATCATCACCGATTGAGGCTAATCCCACTCGAACGGGGACTAGATCCGCGAGGGGAAGATAGCCCTATGTCTGGAGTCGACTCAGCTGAAGATGAGGCACATAGCAGCTTTGCCAATCACACTCCTGAGGGCCATGGGGCGCGAAGAGAAGCCTGGAGCGCTGTCCATATCAGAAGGTTTTGTTTGTGGCTAACCTTAGCGGTTTTTCCTCTGCGCGATGTGAGATGGAATTTGGGGATCTAAGTCTCCTTATATAGATGTCGTCCGAGCATGGTGAGGGGCCTATTTGCAAAAGATCACGGACCATTCACATTCATTCGGCGCGCGGGAATCAAGGCGACCACGGAAAGGAATCATAAAGGCAACACATCGAGGTCACAGCCAGACTGTTGTCAATCCAAAGTACAAATGAAGAACTTCCTTGCAAAGTCGAAGACATAAGCCGGATACTACGTCATCATTGAAAGGCAAGTTCGGGGGATACTGAGGGAGTCCTGGATTAAGGGGTCCTCGGACGTCCGGGCTATGGGACATGGGCTGGACTGATGGGCCGTGAAGATACAAGGCAGAAGACTTTTCCCCGTGTCTGGATGGGACTCTCCTTTGCGTGGATGGCAAGACTGGCGTCCGGATGTGTAGTTTCCTTCTTCTGTAAACCGACTCTGTACAACCCTAGCCCCCTCCGGTGTCTATATAAACCGGAGGGTTTAGTCCGTAGAGGCTATTATAATTCCCATAGGCTAGACATCTAGGGTTTAGCCATTATGATCTCGAGGTAGATCAACTCTTGTAACCCCTATACTCATCAAAGTCAATCAAGCAGGAAGTAGGGTATTACCACCATTAAGAGGGCCCGAACCTAGGTAAAACATCGTGTTCCCCGTCTCCTGTTACCTTCGATCCTCAGACGCACAGTTCGGGACCCCCTACCTGAGATCGGCCGGTTTTGACACCGACAGCGACATCGTCCACCTCACCTGAGCTGCTCCATCGATGGAAGCATCCACCATACCAGACATCACGATTCCCGACTGTCTTTCGCCGCATCAGATCTCCTTCCCTGCCGCCAGCACCCACCGCAACTGCATCACCATCATCGACACAGCAGATGAACCTGAGGAGTACACAGGTCCACAAGAGAGGTCGCACTCTTTTGTTTCTGCTTATGTTATGCATTGCTTAATATTACCTGCTACTTTATTGTCCTGTTCACCTCTTAGACTCCAAGTCAGGTCCGAATTAATGTTCAGACTTGAGTTTTAAAATGCTTGTGGGGCACATATCGAGGCGGCAATGAATAGTATCTCTGTTGATTATCTGGGTTCACCTAGGGTATATCTATGTTGTTCATCTTGTGTGGGAAACAAACAGTAAAGCAATCATCATCTGTCTTTTTATTAAAGTAAAGCTATTATTAGCCTGCTATCATTATTTTTGGATCTATCCACTAGTTATTACCATCACTCTAGATTTCTGCATGCTCTCCTTACATAATCTCACTATATTTTTTTGTATGCATATCAGATATTGTACACAGTCATGCTGAACATGTAGAGAAAAAGAGAGGAGTTATGCGCGGCAATACAATGTCATGCAGACATCGCTCCATGGTCGGTGCAATGGCAAACCCTCCCCCCCAGATTGTAATCCAGAGGAAGATATCTGTTTCGAGGCGGATTCCGGCGGAGCTGACCACTCCTATTTACACCCCCCCCCCCGATGTGTTTGCTCTAACTTGGCATGATGATGTTGGTCATATCATGCATATGTTGCCTTGCAGTTCCTACTTTCGACATCATATATGTCATCTGCTTAGTTTAGACATGTTTTGCAATGACACCTGTTTAGTTTCTATATCATATCTGTGAATTATGCAATCTCATCTCTTTTAGCCAGCCATAATATATGTGAAATATGCAATGCCATCCTGTTTAACCAAGCATCATATATTTGAATTATATCTTGTCAATCCTTTTCTTCATTACATTTCCATTTGTCGACAATGTTTGTACATTCAACTACTCTTCCTGTGAATCAGCCATTTGAGTGGGTGATGGAAAAATCTGGAGTGAAAACAAGGTCTTCAAAGCAGACAGTGCTACCTATTAAAGCAGATCTCTTGCTGGGTCCCGATAGCTCCTCAGAGATGGATTCAGAGACATATGACCAGTCCTATTCCCCCACCGAGGTGTATGCTCTAACTTGGCACGGTTATACTGCTCATATCATGCATATGGTGTGTTGCATTGCATAGTTTAGACATCATATACACAATATTCAACACCATGTTCTTAGTTCAGACATCATATGTGAATGCCCTCTTCTTAGTATATAAATCACACATGTAAATTATATCATGCGATCCTGATTACTTAGATAACATGTATGTGAATTATGTCATGCGAACTTGTTTACTAAAGACATCATATAATTATCTCATGCCATCCTGTTTAGTTAGCCATCATATCTTTGAATTATGTCATGCTATGCTATCCAGTTTAGATAGACATCATATATGTGAAATTATGTCATGCTATCCTTTTTAGTTAAACAATATACATGTGAACTATTTCATGCCCTCTTTTTTCCACACTATCTATTGCATCTGTCTCTCATACAAGGTTTGTACATTCAACTACTTTTCTTGTTTATCAGCCATTTGAATTGGAGGGGGTGATGGTAGTATCTAGCAGAGTAAAAACACGATCTTCAAATAAAACAGTGCTACTGCTTGGTGGAGATAGAGCCCCGATTGTACATGCATGAGAACCAGCCCTACCACACATAACCCAAACTCTCGCAGATTGTACCCCTACTCTGATGGACAGAGAACCAGCTTCACCCAATCTAACCCCAACCATAGTAGATAGTAACCCAGTTCCAGTTGACACAACACCATCTCCAGCACAGAGCTCCCAAACAAGAGCAATTAGTATGGCAGCTCCAGTGCCCAAAGCGCCAGTACTACCATGGTGAACCCCAACTCCACCAGTTAGTACACCTATTCCTGTGGATGAAGCACAACCAGCCATTTTTAGTTTAGCATCTATCGCATTTGATGTTGTTAAATCCTATGTGTGTATCTTCCCATCATGGAAATATTATACTGGAGATGAATGAAAAAGCCAGTTGCAGGTGTTCGTCCAGGAGTTATGTGTAGGTAATGTTATTCATGCCAAATACTTTGCTTTGTCCCATACATTCTACCTCTGTGCTGGTCATAATACAGCAAATTTTCCCATTTTTCTCTATAGAGAAGGACCGATTTGGAAATTCAGGATGAGGTAACATGTGCTAATACCTCTGCTATCTTTAAGAATGCTTGGTGGCAGTATCGGAATTACCTGAAGAAAACGTACTTCACTGGCAAAGAAACTCATCAAATTCCCTTACTTTCTCCTGAGACACATTTACGGCACGATGACTGGGAACGCCTTGTCCTGTACTGGTCCCAAACCAAGAATGTGGTAAGGTCTATGAGCTCATTTTTTATTTTGAAGTACTATATGCATGCGTCTTACTGTACTATGTTCGTGTAGAACAAGTGCTTAAACCTGAAGAAAAAATGTTCTCATTTAAGATTCCATTGCTATGGTGCATACTGCTTTGCTCTTGTATCACTGTATTTACTCATACAAACTTATTTTAAAATTGAAGGATCCAATCGAAACTCCAATGGCACAACAGGTTTTTTTAAACATGTTTCTTTAACAGGTTTGCTCTTCTAAATTGCTCTGTTGTTTTCAATTTCAATTGTTTATATAGTTGACTTCTCATATCATGTACATTACTAGCATCACAACAGAGCCAATAGTGTTGTTGTACCTGTATACCCATACTACCCATCTGAAATCTTGGTGTGCCATGTAGTTTCCCACACTTGTATTCTTTCAATGCTGCTTTGTCTTGAACTGATATGATTTCAACCGTGTCTCTTTTTGATTTGGCAAGATGATGTAGTGACCATAGGACATAGATATATGTTTGTTTGATGCTTTTATTATGTACTTACTACTTGGCAATAGAAGACTTGGTAGTTTAATCATGTCCACCTTACTACTGAACTGGTTCGCCGAAATGAGTTTCATATACTACATGCTAAACCTGTTATGTGTCTGCTTGTTTCTTCTTTTAGAATGCTGACAAAATGTTTTGGAAGAGTACCTTATTAAGCAATGGTAAAGGAAGTAATGCAGATAAGGTTCAGGATAGTGAGACATCCTTGTTGGTCTCCAACAAAGCTGATAAAACAGCTAAGGAAAACTATCTTGAAGACAGTGAGACAACCCCAAAGTCTTGTCTTGATGTAGTGTTCGAGTTACTGGCCACTACCGCTGGCACAAGCTCTTCGAACTCACTGTTTGAATCAGTTCGGTTTCTTGAGTCTCAACTACAAGCTGAAAGACATCGATCAGTTGTGCTGCGACAAGAAGCCGAAGGACTGAGGAAGTCCCTGGAGAATTCAAATGCATACTTTCTGGTGCAACAGCAAGCGTTGGAGGATTTTAGCGCCAAACAGGAGAAAGCTAATAAGCTTGCTAAGCTTATTGCCAGCATGGTGGATACCCAGGATAACATTTCTTGAGCTCTTGTGAAGTTGTTTCAGTTATGGACTTGTTTTGCCCGCCGCTCGTTTATTTGCACTGGTGGCCAATTTAGACACCCAGTGTATCTAATATGCTGCTTTGTTCCCTATATTTGCATTGGTGGTGAACTTTGATGCCCAGTGGATGTAATATGTTTAATAGCCGAATAGCCTAGCGTAAGTTGATTGCTTATTTATTTCCTTATTGTCTTGTTTATTTGTTTGGTTGTAGTCACTGCAGTTCTTTTTCCGCAGTTTGCTAGTGGCAACAATAAAATATATTTTTAAACTAGGCAGTAATAACCACGGACCGTTGTAACCATGGTCCTGCTATGTAGTGACCATGGGTCTCCTACGGGCCGTAGGATCTATGGGCCTCCTATGGGCCGTAGGATCAATGGGCCTTCTACGGGCATTAGAATCAATGGGCCTTCTACGGGCCGTACTATTCATGGACCAATAAACGATCACAATATGGGTCGTAAACGGGCTAGAGTGGAAATCATCTGTTTGTGGCCCAATCACAACGGGCCGTTAATATCCGATATGTATAACGGGCACAACGGGCCGTATTTGATGACGCTAAGAAAACAGCCCAACGGATTAACGGGCCACAAACGGGCCGACTGTAACCACGGGCTGAATTTGGCCCGCAAGCGGAACAGGCCAGTAACGGACTGGAAGAAATCGAATGCTGGAAATGAGCCCAGGAATAAATGGGCCCTTAGAAGGCCGAAAGATCACACGGGCTGGAAAGGGCCCAATGGAATAATGGGTCATTAATGGGTATAAAGCGATACACTATTCATTATGGGCCAGTGTCACCACGGGCCGCTAATGGGCCAAGAGTTACAAAGGGCCTCATATGGGCCAAAAGACGTCATGGGCCATACATGGGCCAGAAGTTACAATAGGCTGGAATCATATTGGACGGCCCAGATGACGCTACTAGGCGTAATTCGGATAGTCCATAATGGGCCGCGAGTTAGCGGGCTGTAAATGGGCTATATGCGAACAGGCCGTTAACAGGCTTTCCATGGGCCGGCTAGCTATCTTTGACCAAGTCAAATGGGCCGGCCTTTTCACCTGAATGGGCCACTGTTGGTTCGTGCCATGTGTCGACGTATAATAGGCGCCTCCTGTCCAATGAGTGGATGACATCTGTCCCAACGCCGAGCCGACACGTGGTTCCTCTAGCCATTGAGAATTTTACACGTGGGAAATCCCCATTGGTCCGGGTTGTTGATCCAAACCGGAACCCGATAGCTTAACGACGACCCATTATGGTGGATGCCACCTGTCGGTTACCATTGACGAAAGCACTTCCATGACGCGCTATTTATCTTCATGGAAGTGGACACTTTTGTAATGATAATTTTGGTATTGTCATGGAACACTTGCACATGTATGATTATCTTGATTCTATCGTAAAATCATCATGGACGTACATGCATGACAGAAAATGTGACCTACTGTGACAAACACGTATCATCACGGAAGTGTATTTTTTGTAGTGGTCGCAAGCCTTTGTAGTCATGAAAAACCAATCTAGACCCTGTTCTGGCACCCTACCGGAGGGGGAAATCATCACCAGAGGCCATCTTCATCATCCCGGCGGCCACCATGATGAGGAGGGAGCAGTCCACCCTCGGGGCTGAGGGTTTGTACTAGTAGCTATGTGTTTGATCTCTCTCTCTCTCTCGTGTTCTTGATTTGGCACGATCTTGATGTATCGTGAGCTTTGTTAATATAGTTGGATCATATGGTGTTTTCCCCTCTATATCTTGTTGTGATGAATTGAGTTCTACCTTTGAGATTTCACTTTTATCGGATTGAATACTTTATTGGATTTGAGAGCACTTGATGTATGTCTTGGCACCCAACTCGCTGATTCCCGAAGTGACATTGGGGTAATCTATGCATAGGGGTTGATGCACGTTTTCGTCCTTGTTTCTCCGGTAGAAATCTCGGGGCACTCCTTGAAGTTCTTTGTGTTGGATTGAGTATTATGAATCTGAAATTGTTTGATACATATCGTATAATCAACTCAGGGATACTCGTAGTGACATTGGGGTATCTAGGTGACATTAGAGTTGGTTGATGTATAACAGTGGTGTTATTTTAGTACGAACTCTTGGGCTGTTTGTGACACTTATAGGAGTAGCTCGATAGATCGATCGGAAAGGATAACTTTGAGGTGGTTTCGTACCCTACAAACAATTTCTATCTTATGTTCTCCGCTAATAGGAACTTGGGAGTGATTCTTTATCGCACGTTGAGGGATGGTTATATGATCAAACTATGTTAGCATTGTTGACAGATTGCACTAGCGGAAGTATGAACCCTAGGCCTTGTTTCTAAGTATTGCAATACCGTTTGTACTCACTTTTGTTACTCATTACCTTGCTGTTTTTTATTGTTACTATTACAAAAATCAATATCTACTATCATTACTACACTTGTATCACCATCTCTTCACCGAACTAGTGCACCTATACAATTTACCATTGTATTTGGTGTGTTGGGGACACAAGAGACTCTTTATTATTTGGTTGCAGGGTTGCTCGAGAGAGACCATCTTTATCCTATGCCTCCCACAGACTGATAAACCTTAGGTCATCCACTTGAGGGAAATTTGCTACTGCCCTGCAAAACTCTGCGCTTGGAGGTCCAACACGAGCCTACAAGAACAAGTTGCGTAGTAGACATCACCTCTTACCAAAAAGTTGGATAAATCCAATGTTACTGTGGTGTGTTGCTCTTCTTAGTACTTTTTTGCCATGTATCATTGTACTTAGACTGATAGCTAGTTGACTATGTAGCATCACTTTGCATCTTAGCTTCATTATCCTCCATTTGTTCCAGTATTACCAGGTCTATATTTACTGTTAACAAAATATAGAATAAATACAATGCTTATAAAGAAGTTTTCGTGGTGAATTTATCAATTTACCCCCGGCATCAACATGAAGAAGGGCTTTATAAAGCCGGTGATAACTGCTAATGTAAGTACATCTTTTTCATGTCTTCAAACTTTGTTGTGGTATATATTTGGATAGGCATCACTGCCTCAGCTGCTGCTTAGTTTGTCGTTTGCATCAAATTGCATGTTTGCAACAACTGTGAGTTTCAATTTTGGGACATTTACATTTGTGCCCCTAACTCTAACCCACTACTCATATTTGCACCTAATTTCAAAGCATGCTCAAATTTGCCCCTCTGTCATCAGTTATACTTATAAAATTGCCCTTTTGTGCCATTTTCGTCCAGTCAAAGGTCTTTGACCGTTTGTTGACGTTTGCTGGACATTTTTGCCCCTATATGCACATGCCACTTACACGTGGGGCCGACCAAGGAAAAAGAAAAAAAAAACTCTCTCTCACCCCTCACTCTCACTTACAAGTGGACCCCAACTAACATAAAAGAATAAAAGTACTCACTCCGTCTCTCTCCCTCACATATGGGCTATGGGCCCACTCTTAGGGTCAAAGCTGGTCCACACATGGTCATGGCGCAGCTTGGTGGCTCGGCCGGTGGCCGTCGCCTGCGAGGGGTAGCGCGCCTGCTCGTGAGGACCACGATGGCAGGCACGGGCTGGTCTGGCGGAGGGGTTGCAGCCACCGCCCGCAACAATCATCGTTGGCAACGTCAGAGCTATCGGTTGAGAGCGTCTGAGAGCTTCTGCCGATGACACTGTCGCTAGCCATTGAAGCCCGAGTCCAAATCGAGCAGGATGTCTATGAGCTCCGTCGGGCGCCCGTCCTCCGCCCTGAGTAGTGAATTGAGCCTGGGGCTCCGCTCTTCCCCTCCAAATTCGGCCGCTTCGAGCCACCATTGACCTACCCGACCTCTGTGCCGTCGTCGCGGAAAGCTCGCGCACCTAATCCCATCTTCTCCTGCTCGATTTTGTGCTAGGAGCCCCCTGCCCGAAGCCGACCGCCATGACCGATCTCGTCTGGCTCGGACATGTGTGTGGCCATCTACTCCTGCCGCGCTCAACGTGCTTGGCGCGTCGCATAGATCGCGTGCCTCGCGACCTCCTCCCGCGGTTGTCCGGCCTCTTCCGGCGAGCCGCAGCCGCTCGCGGACGGGAATGCATGGACCGGTTGACCCTGGCAGTGGATCCCATGGCCCACATGTCAGGGAGAGAGATGGATCATGAGAGAGGGGGAGAGTTTTTTGTTTTGTAATTTTGTTTGGGGTGCACGTGTAAGTCAGAGAAAGGGGGTGACAGAGAGAGAGTTTTTTAATGTTGATTGGCGTCCACGTGTAAATCAGAGAGAGGGGATAAGAGAGAGCTAGAGAGTTTTTCCTGGGAGGGTTCCACGTGTAAGTGGCATGTGCACAAAGGGGCAAAAATGTCCAGCTACCCTCAGGAAAACGGTCAAAGCCCTTTGACTGGATGAAAACGACACGGAAGGGCATTTTTATAATTGCAACTAATGACAAAGGGGCAAATTTTAGCATGCTTTGATATTAGGGGCAAATCCGAGTAGCGGATTCGAGTTAGGGGCACAGATGTAAATGCCCCTTCAATTTTTAGTTGTACAACTAGTTGTGTATCCATACCATGCACATTAATCAAGACAAAGCGAATGATGTCCTTTAGCCCTTTATGTATGCTTGTGTTCTTGATATGTAATCCATTGTTGTGATGAAGTTGCCCACCTACACCGTGTCATTTTCTGCTTTGTCTTAATTGGTTTGGCCGATGATATGAATAATGCCATATTATTTTAATGCAATTTAAGTGTCTCTTGATTTGTCAACATGAAATGGGATGGGATTGACAGTACACTGGCCATCGTTGTTTATATACATACATAACTTGTTATCTGTCCGCTTGTTTCTCTTTTAGAATGCTAACTCCGATACAATGAAGAAGTCTCGTGAAGATAGTGAGACAAATCCATTGCTTGTCGCTCTAACATATATTGTAGCGAAGAAGGCAAGCATCTTGAAGATAATGAGACAATCCCAAAGTGATGTCTTGACGTAGTGTTCAAGATACCCGCCACTAGCAGTGCAACAAACTCGCTGAAGTCGCCTCCTAAATCAGTTCAACTTTCCCAGTCTCAACTATAAGTGTAAAGACATGGTCTGGCTCTACTTCGATCCAAAGTCCAATCTCCAAGGAAGATTGCGTAGAACTGGAATGCACACATTATTGATAAGCGATCAGTGTCGGTGTCAAAACCGGCGGATCTCGAGTAGGGGGTCCCGAACTATGCGTCTAGGATTGATGGTAACAGGAGACGGGGGACACAATGTTTACCCAGGTTCGGGCCCTCTTTATGGAGGTAATACCCTACTTCATGCTTGATTGATCTTGATGAATATGAGTGTTTACAAGAGTTGATCTACCACGAGATCATAATGGCTAAAACCCTAGAAGTCTAGCCTGTATGACTATGATTGTATCTCTCTGATCCGGACTAGGCCCTCCGGTTTATATAGACACCGGAGGGATCTAGGGTTACATCAAGTCGGTTACAGAGAAGGAAATCTTCATATTTGGTCGCCTAGCTTGACTTCCACGCCAAAGAGAGTCCCATCCGGACACGGGTAGAGTCTTCGGTCTTGTATCTTCACAGCCCATCAGTCCGGCCCATGTCCAACAGGCCGGACGCCCGAGGACCCCTTAGTCCAAGACTCCCTCAGTAGCCCCTGAACCAGGCTTCAATGACGAGGTATCCGGCGTGCAGATTGTCTTCGGCATTGCAAGGTGGGTTCCCCTTTCCGATTACTCCAAGATAGTCTTCGGATGGAATGAACGTGTCCGAATCTGCAACACAAGTACCACACACACAGCCGTAGAGAGTATAATATTTCACGAGTCCCATCCGCTGACAACTTTTGGCGAGATGACATCACGTCTGCCCGGTCATTATTTTGAACCATTTTTGTCCGCCGTTCCGCGTTTCAAGATGCGGTTTCCATTGGCACGTCTTGTCAAAGAAGAGATCGTGTCCCCTTATTGCGGGATTCTCATCAATACGGGCGTGGGTAATCCAAGCGTGACGTTTGCACAGCCCTTGGGAATAGGCGAGTTTTAAGGCGAGTGGGGAGGCATTCGATATTCACTGCCTTTATAAGGGGATAAGGATTCCCTCTCTTCACCCACGCCTTCTCTCTCTCAGCCCTTCCATTCTCGAGCTCCAGGGCCCAAGTTCTCATCTTTTCCGCCCCGAAAAAGCACTCCAACCATGTCCGGATCCGGAGCACAGGGCAAGTGGATGGCCTCCTCCGTCAAGGAGAAGGACATCACCAAGCTCCGGGAGGCCGGGTATCTGGCGAAAGAAATCGCCCACCGCCTTCCGGCAAAGGGGCAAATCGTCCCCACCCCGGAGCCCAACGAGAGGGTGGTGTTTATCTCCCACTTCGTCCGCGGGTTAGGGTTTCCTCTCCACCCTTTCGTCCGCAGACTCATGTTTTATTATGGGCTAGACTTCCATGATCTAGCCCGAAACTCCTTCCTCAACATCTCGGCATTTATTGTCGTGTGCGAGGCTTTCCTCCGCATCCAACCCCACTTCGGACTGTGGCTCAAGATCTTCAACGTGAAGCCAAAAGTGGTGGGCGGCGAGCACGCGGAGTGCGGAGGGACCATGGTGAGCAAGATGCCCCACATCACATGGCCCGAAGGCTCCTTTGAGGAGACCATCAAGGGGTGGCAACAATCGTGGTTCTATATCACATAGCCCCGCGACACCACCTGGGTTGCAGCGCCCGAATTTAAGTCCGGGGCCCAGTGCGGCTCACTTCCTGGCTGGAGAAGGGCCTAAATTGGGCTGCATCGGATGAGCTGGCCGTGCTGCAGATGCACGTCCAGAGTATGGTGGACAAGAACATCAAGCTTGTCAACGTGATCCAGGTGATGCTAGTTCGCCGGATCCTTCCATGCCAGAGCCGGACATGCAATTTATGGGAGTTCGATCCGGCCAAGCACCAAACCTTGCAACATTTCTTCGGTGTCATGCACGAAGGCATCTGGAAGGTGCTCTTCAAGGCCAATGAGACGTGGCCAAAGGAAACCGAAGACCGTGGGTACAGCCTGACCTGCCCTGCTAATCCGGTAAGTTTTCAGTGTCATCAAGGTATATCCTTTGCTCATATACTCAAGGAGGATGTCTGAGCTTCCCTATTTTACTTTTTCAGGGTTGGACAGAAAAGGTGGAGCGGATTCAGTGTCCAGCTCCACTGCCAGAGGACCCAGAGATCCCTCTTTTGGCGAAGATGCTGGTCCCGGCACCCTACAAAGCGCCGGAGAAGAAAGCCAAGGAGGCCCGAGGTGGTCTCCGTCGCAAGGGTGCTTTGGACGTGACGTCCGAAGACACCGGGGCCCAATCCTCCGCCGCCGAAGACAACGACGAGGAGGAGGAAGAAAGCAGCTCTCCACCCGGGGGAGGGAGGAGGAAAAGGGCGGCTCCTGCCCCTTTGGAGGCAGAGGCGTCCAAGAGAGGGAAGGGCTACCTTGCGGATAACTCCGCATGGGATGTCGACAGCAGCCCTGAGCCGCGCCCCCGAAACAAGCCCCTGGCCGAATCGTGAGTACCGAAAAACTCAGACTCGTTCATGTATCCGGCCTCTCTATTTCATAGTCTTAACATGTGAAATCATGCACTTGCAGTCCGGCTCGGTCCAACCTCGAGCGATCCTCATCCTTAGGGAATTCGCTGGACCCGAAGGCAATGGACAGTGGGTCCCATTCGGAGGCCCCCTCTCCCAAGGCCATGGACGACACCGAGGTGCTGTCCCGCAGGATCCCAGACCAGGGAGAGGTTCAGGAGGACGCCGGGGCTGCACCGGAGGGAAAAACCTTGGCCGTCGGACACATGGGGGAGCAAATCCCCATGGAGACTGGCAGTGGGGACCACATTCAGTTTGGCCCCCAGCCGAATACGATCCCGGAGACCACTACGGCTCCGGAATCTGGCAGGCTTCCTCCTTTGAAGGAAGGAGGTGTGCCCATTCCATCGGTGACCTTTATCCAACCAGAGGTACCGGATGCTCTCCTGGAAGCGCTGCGAGGTGCTTCCATTATGGAGGAACACCGTACCCTTATGGGGACGGTGATTGAGAAGGTGCAGTCCGCGAAGAGCGGACTGACCGAAGCCTGCACAAGCCTTCTAACAGGCTTTGGGGTAAGCAACGAAATAATGTGAAAAGAATATCATAGTATACACAGTAGCCCCTGAGACACTGTCTGGTGTTCGAAAAGAAAAGCCGGACAAAGGATCAAATAATTTTCGCAGGAGACTAACTAGATGTGTCCATGTGAATAAGCAGGTGGCGTTGCTGACTGCGACCGCACACGCTACCGAAGTCTCCGATCTGAAGCAGAGACTAGAGCGGGCCGAGGAGGAGCTCGGCCAAGCAAGGAAACAGATTGAGGAGAAGCAAGGTATGAAATAACCTGCTCTATATGTGGAAGAAATAAGTGATGTGTATTGACCGAAATGCCATGATATATGTAGGAGTGGTTTCCGAGGTCGAGGCCCTTAAAAAGGCACTGGCCGAAGCCGAGAAGAAGGCAGCCAAGGAGCGAGCTGCTCTTGAAAAGCACGAGGCCAGGGTTGATGAGATCCAGCAGGAGCTCCATGACGCCGTCAAGAAATGCGAGTCCCTAGAGCGCAAGAATGCGAATCAAGAGTCTGAACTCGCCAAGGCTCGACAAAGCGCACAAGATGCCTGGGTTGAAGCCCAGGTGAGGGAGTCCTAGACTAAGGGGTCCTCGGGCGTCCGGCCTATTAGCCATGGTCCGGACTGATGGGCTGTGAAGATACGAAGACCGAAGACTCTACTCGTGTCCGGATGGGACTCTCCTTGGCGTGGAAGGCAAGCTTGGCGATCAAACATGAAGATTCCTTTCTCGGTAACCGACCTTATGTAACCCTAGATCCCTCCGGTGTCTATATAAACCGAGGGGCTAGGTCCGTAGAGGCCAAGAATCATAACCATAGTCATACAGGCTCGACTTCTAGGGTTTTAGCCATTACGATCTCGCGGTAGATCAACTATTGTAATACTCATACTCATCAAGATCAATCAAGTAGGAAGTAGGGTATTACCTCCATAGAGAGGGCCCGAACCTGGGTAAACATTGTGTCCCCCGTCTCCTGTTACCATCGATCCTAGACGCACAGTTCGGGACCCCCTACCCGAGATCCGCCGGTTTTGACACCGACATTGGTGCTTTCATTGAGAGTTCCAATGTGCCGTCGTCAAAAGGGTTGATGGCTCGCCTTGTCATCAAGTAAAATATCACCTCCGGAGGAGCCCTGGCCCCAGGCCAAACCCTCCGGCTGGGCGGCTTCGTCATGACCGCCTGTCCGGCCCTTAAGCCGACGATGACCTCTCGAGTCATCAAAAATCGCCTCCGCGTTGATCCCGAATACTCCAAACGGATGGATCCGACGGAGTTATCGTCTTTAAACGAACTCCTAGACCGCATTGCCGCCTTGGGAGTCGCTATAGACTACGATTGGATTGGGCTTAAACCCGACCAGAGAGAAATTAAAACTCTGCCGATCACCCACCAGACAGCGGTAGTCGAGGAGCAAGACAACTCTTCCTCTATATTGAGGACGAACTATGTTCGGATCTCCAATCTCGAAGAGCCGAATACCTACCGGCAGAAAGACACGCCTTGTCCTCCGAACATAGAATCGGACGACAAGCCTAAAAAATCAATTGATATCCCGGAGCCCGAACTGTTAAGTCCGGAAGATCTTCAGACTTCTGATCCAAAGTCGGGTCAGGGTTCGGATTTAAATCCACCCACCCACCCAAAGATAAACGCTCTCATGAGCATACAACAGCAGTCTCAGGAAATGGTCCACCACTTCTGGGCCAGATTCCTCCTTGTCAAAGACAAGATTAAATATTGCCGCGATGAAGACGCGATCTCAGCATTCTGCAACAATTGCACGGACGAAGGAATCCTCAACGCCATGAATCGCCATCGCGTATTACACTTCGCAGACTTGGCCAACATAGTACAGAAGTACTACGCAATGGAAAGCGCCTGGAAAACTCAGGCAGCTCGTTGGGAACCACCGGCTTCAACTCAACCCCTCGTCCAGACAAAAAGGACGCACCCTCGCGGGGCGCCTGATCCAATAGTAAAGAAATCAAAGCCCATTATGGGGCGCAGAACTGTTCTGGAGGGATGGCTCGACAGGCCATGCAAGATACATACAACACGGGACACCATACCAATCCACAGCCTTAGAGCATGTTGGATACTCTGGCAAGTGGCCAAGAGCGGCGAAGATCTCCTCAACAAAAATACCCCAGAACAACACCCCCCGGAAGACGATGACCTCCGAGTATTGACGGTCTTCGAGACCTTTGCTTCAAAAAATCAGCGCAAAAGGGCACTCCGCGACCTCGCTGAAGTCTGCCAAGTCGCGGCAATAAACCCCTAGAACGACACTGCCATAACTTTCAATGCCGATGACGAACCAAAATTCAGAACAGTCCAGGCACCAGCCACCTTGGTCCTCAGTCCAATCGTAGATCGGCTCACCAAAGTGCTCATGGACGGCTGCAGCGGACTAAACCTCATTTACGAGGACACACTCATAAAAATGGAAATAGATAGGAGCCGCATTGAGAAAAGTAGCACGACCTTCCGGGGAATCATTCCTAGTCGGGAGGCACGATGCGTGGGAAAAATCACGCTCGACGTGGTATTCGGCACGCCGGGGAATTATCGGTCCGAAGAGATAACCTCCCAAGTGGCCCCTTTCAACAGCGGATTTCACGCCCTACTGGGGCAGGACGCATTTACACGCTTCCAAGCCATACCTAATTACGGGTACATGAAGCTCAAGCTGCCTGGGCCCAACGGGACCATCACTCTTGCCAGTGTTCCGGACATAGCACTGCGCGCCAAAAATAAAACCGCATCCCTGGCCCTCGAGGCACTGTCTGAAGCCCTCGTGACCGAAGAGCTGACCGCACTACGCTCCACTGTGGATAGGGATGACGTAATCCTGGACAAGCGACCCAAATCCACCTCTTTCAAACCAGCAGATGAAATAACCAAATTTCAAGTCCATCCGACGGACCCCAAGAAGACAGCATCCATCGGAGCACAACTCGACCCAACGGTCGATGCCGCGCTATGAGAGTTCCTGCGCGAGAACTGGGACATATTTGCCTGGCACACTTTGGATATGCCAGTAATCCCACGCAGGCTGGACGAACACAACCTTAATATCTTGAAGGGATATAAACCAGTCAAGCAAGCATTGCGGCGTTTTTCCGAACCTAAATGACAAGCCATGGGAGAGGAGCTAGCCAAGTTACTGGAGGCCGGATTCATCAGAGAAATAAAACACCCAGACTAGCTAGCAAACCTGGTGATGGTACCAAAGAAGGATAGATCCTGGCGCCGGTGCGTCGATTTCAAAGACCTCAACAAGGCCTGTCCTAAGGATCCCTTCCCCCTCCCTCGCATTGATCAGATTATTGACGCGACTGTAGGACACGACTCACTGTGTTTCCTCGACGCGTACTCTGGATACCATCAAATCAAGATGAAGGAGTCCGATCAAGTCGCAACGGCATTCATCACCCCATATGGGCCTTTCTGCTTCAACACTATGCCTTTCGGGCTAAAAAATGCTGGCGCCACTTACCAACGCATGATTCAAACATGCTTGGAGAAATAGATCGGCAAGACAGTCAAAGCATATGTGGATGACGTCGTCATCAAAACCAGGCACGTCGAGTCATTGATAGACGACTTACATCTTACATTCGACAACCTCCGTACATATGACATTAAGCTCAATCCGGAAAAGTGTGTTTTCGGTGTTCCCGCAGGAAAACTGCTGGGCTTCATCGTTTCCAATAGAGGAATTGAGGCAAATCCAGCTAAAATCCGCGCTTTGTCACAATTGACTACGCCAACAGACCTTAAACAGGTCCAAAAACTTGCGGGATGCGTGGCAGCTTTAAGCCGCTTTGTCTCCAGATTGGGAGAAAAACCTTGCCACTCTACCGCCTTCTTCGACGCACCGAACACTTCGAGTGTACGGACGCGGCAACGGCCGGACTAGAGGAAATAAAGACCCTTTTGGCGAGCAACCCAATCCTGGCCGCGCCGAATGTCGGTGAACCCATGTTATTATACATATCGGCAACACACCAGGTGGTGAGCGCCGTGCTCGTCGTCGAGCGAGAACAGGACGGACACAAATTCCCGCTTCAGAAGCCAGTATACTATGTGTCCACTGTCCTCACACCATGCAAATCCCGGTACCCTCATTACCAAAAGATAGCATACGCGGTCTTCATGGCATCCCGGAAGCTACGACACTACTTTCAGGAGTGTTCGATCACGGTGGCTTCTGAAGTACCACTCAATGACATAATAAACAACCACGATGCTACGGGCCGGATTGCCAAATGGGCCATTGAGATCCTTCCATTTGACATAACATACAAACCGCGTCGAGCCATTAAATCCCAAGTACTGGCTGACTTCGTCGCCGAATGGACAGAGGCCGAACTCCCTAAAGAGTACGTAACGTATTCCAACTGGGTCATGTATTTCGATGGTTCCAAAATGCTGGCAGGGTTAGGAGCGGGTGTCGTCTTAACGTCCCCCACCGGAGACGTAGTTCAGTACGTACTCCAAATATTATACACAGACTGAAGGAAATATGCCCTAGAGGCAATAATAAAGTTATTATTTATTTCCTTATACCATGATAAATGTTTATTATTCATGCTAGAATTGTATTAACCGGAAACATAATACATGTGTGAATACATAGACAAACAGAGTGTCACTAGTATGCCTCTACTTGACTAGCTCATTGATCAAAGATGGTTATGTTTCCTAGCCATAGACATGAGTTGTCATTTGATTAACAGGATCACATCATTAGGAGAATGATGTGATTGACTTGACCCATTCCGTTAGCTTAGCACTCGATCGTTTAATATGTTGCTATTGCTTTATTCATGACTTATACATGTTCCTATGACTATGAGATTATGCAACTCCCGTTTACCGGAGGAACACTTTGTGTGCTACCAAACGTCACAACGTAACTGGGTGATTATAAAGGTGCTCTACAGGTGTCTCCGAAGGTACTTGTTGGGTTGGCATATTTCGAGATTAGGATTTGTCACTCCGATTGTCGGAGAGGTATCTCTGGGCCCTCTCGGTAATGCACATCACTTAAGCCTTGCAAGCATTGCAACTAATGAGTTTGTTACGTGATGATGTATTACGGAACGAGTAAAGAGACTTGCCGGTAACGAGATTGAACTAGGTATTGAGATACCGACGACCGAATCTCGGGCAAGTAACATACCGATGACAAAGGGAACAACGTATGTTGTTATGCGGTCTGACCGATAAAGATCTTCGTAGAATATGTGGGAGCCAATATGAGCATCCAGGTTCCGCTATTGGTTATTGACCGGAGACGTGTCTCGGTCATGTCTACATAGTTCTCGAACCCGTAGGGTCCGCACGCTTAAAGTTTCGATGACAGTTATATTATGAGTTTATATGTTTTGATGTATCGAAGGTTGTTCGGAGTCCCGGATGTGATCACGGACATGACGAGACGTCTCGAAATGGTCGAGGCATGAAGATTGATATATTGGAAGCCTATGTTTGGATATCGGAAGTGTTCCGGGTGAAATCGGAATTTTACCGGAGTACCGGGAGGTTACCGGAACCCCCCGGGGGCTTAATGGGCCATAGTGGGCCTTAGTAGAAGAGAGGAGAGGCGGCCTGGGCAGGGCCGCGCGCCCCTCCCCCCTAGTCCGAATAGGACAAGGAGAGGGGGGCGACGCCCCCCCTTTCCTTCCTCTCTCCCTCCTCTTTCCCCCTCCACTCCTAGTCCAACAAGGAATGGGAGGGAGTCCTACTCCCGGTGGGAGTAGGACTCCTCCTGGCGCGCCCCTCCTGGCCGGCCGCACCCCTCCTGGCCGGCCGCACCTCTCTCCCTTGCTCCTTTATATACGGGGGCAGGGGCACCCTAGAGACAACAATTGATCGTTTAATCTTTTAGCCGTGTGCGGTGCCCCGCTCCACCATAGTCCACCTCGATAATACTGTAGCGGTGCTTAGGCGAAGCCCTGCGTCGGTAGAACATCATCATCGTCACCACACCATCGTGCTGACGAAACTCTCCTTCAACACTCGGCTGGATCGGAGTTCGAGGGACGTCATCGGGCTGAACGTGTGCTGAACTCGGAGGTGTCATGCGTTCGATACTTGATCGGTCGGATCATGAAGACGTACGACTACATCAACCGCATTGTGCTAACACTTCCGCTTTCGGTCTACGAGGGTACGTGGACAACACTCTCCCCTCTCGTTGCTATGCATCACCATGATCTTGCGTGTGCGTAGGAATTTTTTTGAAATTACTACGTTCCCCAACAGTGGTATCAGAGCCAGGTTTTATGCGTTGATGTTATATGCACGAGTAGAACACAAGTGAGTTGTGGGCGATACAAGTCATACTGCTTACCAGCATGTCATACTTTGGTTCGGCGGTATAGCTGGATGAAGCGGCCCGGGCCGACATTACTCGTACGCTTACGCGAGACTGGTTTTACCGTCGTGCTATGCACACAGGTGACTAGCGGGTGTCAGTTTCTCCAACTTTAGTTGAACTGAGTGTGGCTACGCCCGGTCCTTGCGAAGGTTAAAACAGCACCAACTTGACAAACTATTGTTGTGGTTTTGATGCGTAGGTAAGAACGGTTCTTGCTCAGCCCGTAGCAGCCATGTAAAACTTGCAACAACAAAGTACAGGACGTCTAACTTGTTTTTGCAGGGCATGTTGGGATGTGATATGGTCAAGACATGATGCTATATTTTGTTGTATGAGATGATCATTTTTTGTTGAAGTTATCGGCAACTGGCAGAAGCCTTATGGTTGTCTCTTTATTGCATAAGATGCAAGTGCCAAATAATTGCTTTACTTTATCGCTATGCGATAGCGATAGTTGCAAGAGCAATAGTTGGCGAGACGACCATGTGACGACACATTTATATAGATCAAGATGATGGAGATCATGGTGTCATGCCGGTGACGATGCTTTGAAGATGGAGATCAAAGGCACAAGATGATGATGGCCATATCATGTCACATATTTTGATTGCATGTGATGTTTATCTTTTATACATCTTATTTTGCTTAGTTCGATGGTAGCTTTATAAGATGATCTCTCACTAATTATCAAGGTACAAGTGTTCTCCCTGAGTATGCACCGTTGCGAAAGGTCTTCATGCTGAGACACCACGTGATGATCGGTGTGATAGGCTCTACGTTCAAATACAACGGGTGCAACACAGTTGCACACGCGGAATACTCAGGTTAAGCTTGACGAGCCTAGCATATAATAGATATGGCCTTGGAACACGGAGACCGAAAGGTCGAGCGTGAATCATATAGTGGATATGATCAACATAGTGATGTTCACCGTTGAAACTACTCCATCTCACGTGATGATCGGACATGGTTTAGTTTATATGGATCACGTGATCACTTAGAGGATTAGAGGGATGTCTATCTAAGTGGGAGTTCTTAAGTAATATGATTAATTGAACTTTAATTTATCATGAACTTAGTCCTGGTAGTATTGGCATATCTATGTTGTAGATCAATAGCTCGCGATGTTGCTCCCCGTTTAAATTTTTATATGTTCCTAGAGAAAACTAAGTTGAAAGATATTAGTAGCAATGATGCGGATTGGATCCGTGATCTGAGGTTTATCCTCATTGCTGCACAGAATAATTATGTCCTTGATGCACCGCTAGGTGACAGACCTATTGCAGGAGCAGATGCAGACGTTTTGAACGTTTGGCTAGCTCAATATGATGACTACTTGATAGTTTAGTGCACCATGCTTAACGGCTTAGAATCGGGACTTCAAAGACATTTTGAACGTCATGGACCATATGAGATGTTCCAGGAGTTGAAGTTAATACTTCAAGCAAATAACCGAGTTGAGAGATATGAAGTCTCCAACAAGTTCTATAGCTAAAAGATGGAGGAGAATAGCTCAAGCAGTGAGCATGTGCTCAGATTGTCTGGGTACTACAATCGCTTGAATCAAGTGGGAGTTAATCTTCCAGATAAAATAGTGATTGGCAGAATTCTCTAGTCACCATCACCAAGTTAGTAGAACTTCGTGATGAACTATAGTATGCAAGGGATGACGAAAGTAATTCCCGAGCTCTTCGCGATGCTGAAATCGACGAAGGTAGAAATCAAGAAAGAGCATCAAGTGTTGATGGTTAACAAGACCACTAGTTTCAAGAAAAGGGCAAAGGGGTAGAAGGGGAACTTCAAGAAGAACGGCAAGCAAGTTGCTGCTCAAGTGAAGAAGCCCAAGTCTGGACCTAAGCCTGGGACTAAGTGCTACTGCAAAGGGACTGGTCACTGGAAGCAGAACTGCCCCAAGTATTTGGTGGATAAGAAGGATGGCAAAGTGAACAAAGGTATATTTGATATATAGGTTATTGATGTGTATTTTACTAGTGTTCATAGCAACCCCTCGGTATTTGATACTGGTTCAGTTGCTAAAGAGTAGTAACTCGAAACGGGAGTTGCATAATGAACAGAAACTAGTTAAGGATGAAGTGACGATGTGTATTGGAAGTGGTTCCAAGATTGATATGATCATCATCGCACACTCCCTATACTTTCGGGATTAGTGTTGAACCTAAATAAGTGTTATTTGGTGTTTGCGTTGAGCATGAATATGATTTGATCATGTTTATTGCAATACGGTTATTCATTTAAGTTAGAGAATAATTTTTGTTCTGTTTACATGAATAAAACCTTATATGGTTACACACCCAATGAAAATGGTTCGTTGGATCTCAATCGTAGTGATACACATATTCATAATATTGAAGCCAAAAGATGCAAAGTTAATAATGATAGTGCAACTTATTTGTGGCACTGCCGTTTAGGTCATATTGGTGTAAAGCGCATGAAGAAACTCCATGCCGATGGGATTTTGGAATCACTTGATTATGAATCACTTGATGCTTGCGAACCATGCCTTATGGGCAAGATGACTAAGACTCCGTTCTCCGGAACAATGGAGCGAGCAACTGACTTATTGGAAATAATACATACTGATGTATGCGATCCGATGAGTGTTGAGGCTCGCGGCCGGTATCGTTATTTTCTAACCTTCACAGATGATTTGAGCAGATATGGGTATATCTACTTGATGAAACATAAGTCTGAAACATTTGAAAAGTTCAAAGAATTTCAGAGTGAAGTGGAAAATCATCGTGACAAGAAAATAAGGTTTCTACGATCTGATCGCGGAGACAAATATTAGAGTTACGAGTTTGGTCTTCAATTAAAACAATGTGGAATAGTTTCACAAATTCGTGCCACCTGGATCACCACATCATAATGGTGTGTCCGAACGTCATAACCGTACTTTATTGGATATAGTGCAATCTATGATGTTTCTTACCGATTTACCACTACAGTTTTGGGGTTATGCTTTAGAGACAGCTGCATTCACGTAAAAAAAGGGCACCATTTAAATCTGTTTGAGACGGCACCGTATGAACTGTGGTTTGGCAAGAAACCAAAGTTGTCGTTTCTTAAAGTTTGGGGTTGCGATGCTTATAAGAAAAAGTTTCATCCTGATAAGCTCAAACCCAAATCGGAGAAATGTGTCTTCATAGGATACCCAAAGGAGACAATTGGGTACACCTTCTATCACAGATCCGAAGGCAAGATATTCATTGTTGAGAATGGATCCTTTCTAGAGAAGGAGTTTCTCTTGAAAGAAGTGAGTGGGAGGAAAGTAGAACTTGATCAGGTAACTGTACCTGCTCCTTTATTGGAAAGCAGTTCATCACAGAAATTTGTTCCTGTGACTCCTACACCAATTAGTGAGGAAGCAAATGATGATGATCATGTAACTTCAGATCAAGTTACTACCGAACCTCGTAGGTAAACCAGAGTGAGATCCACACCAGAGTGATACGGTAATCCTGTTCTGGAGGTCATGTTACTTGACCATGATGAACCTACGAACTATGAGGAAGCGATGATGAGCCCAGATTCCGCGAAATGGCTTGAGGCCATGAAATCTGAGATGAGATCCATGTATGAGAACAAAGTATGGACTTTGATTGACTTGCCCAATGATCGGCGAGCCATTGAGATTAAATGGATCTTCAAGAGGAAGACGGACGCTGATAGTAGTGTTACTATCTACAAAGCTAGAATTGTCGCAAAAAGGTTTTCGACAAGTTCAAGGTGTTGACTACGATGAGAGTTTCTCACTCGTATCTATGCTTAAGTCTGTCCGAATCATGTTAGCAATTGCCGCATTTTATGAAATCTGGCAAATGGATAAACAAAACTGCATTCCTTAATGGATTTATTAAAGAAGAGTTGTATATGATGCAACTAGAAGGTTTTGTCAATCCTAAAGGTGCTAACAAAATATGCAAGCTTCAGCGATCCATCTATGGACTGGTGCAAGCATCTCGGAGTTGGAATATACGCTTTGATAAGTTGATCAAAGGATATAGTTTTATACAGACTTGCGGTGAAGCCTGTATTTACAAGAAAGTGAGTGGGAGCACTACAGCATTTCTGATAAGTATATGTGAATGACATATTGTTGATCGGAAATAATGTAGAATTATTCTGCAAAGCATAAAGGAGTGTTTGAAAGGAGTTTTTCAAAGAAAGACCTCATGAAGCTGTTTACATATTGAGCATCAAGATCTATAGAGATAGCTCAAGACGCTTGATAAGTTTTTTCAATGAGTACATACCTTCACAAGATTTTGAAGTTGTTCAAAATGGAACAGTCAAAGAAAGAGTTCTTACCTGTGTTACAAGGTGTGAAATTGAGTAAGACTCAAAGCCCGACCACGGCAGAAGATAGAAATAGAATGAAAGTCATTCCCTATGCCTCAGCCATAGGTTCTATAAAGTATGCCATGCTGTGTATCAGATCTATTGTATACCCTACACTGATTTTGGTAAGGGAGTACAATAGTGATCTAGGAGTAGATCACTGGACAGTGGTCAAAATTATCCTTAGTGGAATAAGGATATGTTTCTCGATTATGGAGGTGACAAAAAGGTTCATCGTAAAGGGTTATGTCGATGCAAATTTTGACACTGATCCAGATGAATCTAAGTTTCAATCTGGATACATATTGAAAGTGGGAGCAATTACCTAGAGTAGCTCCGTGCAGAGCATTGTTGACATAGAAATTTGCAAAATACATACGGATCTGAATGTGGCAGACCCATTGACTAAACTTCTCTCACAAGCAAAACATGATCACACCTTAGTACTCTTTGCTGTGAATCACATAGCGATGTGAACTAGATTATTGACTCTAGTAAACCCTTTGGGTGTTGGTCACATGACGATGTGAACTACGGGTGTTAATCACATGGTGATGTGAACTATTGGTATTAAATCACATGGTGATGTGAACTAGATTATTGACCCTAGTGCAAGTGGGAGACTGAAGGGAATATGCCCTAAAGGCAATAATAAAGTTATTATTTATTTCCTTATATCATGATAAATGTTTATTATTCATGCTAGAATTGTATTAACCGGAAACATAATACATGTATGAATACATAGACAAACAGAGTGTCACTAGTATGCCTCTACTTGACTAGCTCGTTGATCAAACATGGTTATGTTTCCTAGCCATAGACATGAGTTTTCATTTGATTAACGGGATCACATCATTAGGAGAATTATGTGATTGACTTGACCCATTCCGTTAGCTTAGCACTCGATCGTTTAATATGTTGCTATTGCTTTCTTCATGACTTATACATGTTCCTATGACTATGATATTATGCAACTCCCGTTTACCGGAGGAACACTTTGTGTGCTACCAAACTTCACAACGTAATTGGGTGATTATAAAGGTGCTCTACAGGTGTCTCCGAAGGTACTTGTTGGGTTGGCGTATTTCGAGATTAGGATTTGTCACTCCGATTGTCGGAGAGGTATCTCTGGGCCCTCTCGGTAATGCACATCACTTAAGCCTTGCAAGCATTGCAAATAATGAGTTTGTTGCGGGATGATGTATTACAGAACGAGTAAAGAGACTTGCCGGTAACGAGATTGAACTAGGTATTGAGATACCGACGATCGAATCTCGGGCAAGTAACATACCGATGACAAAGGGAACAACGTATGTTGTTATGCGGTCTGACCTATAAAGATTCGTAGAATATGTGGGAGCCAATATGAGCATCCAGGTCCGCTATTGGTTATTGACCGGAGATGTGTCTCGGTCATGTCTACATAGTTCTCGAACCCGTAGGGTCCGCACGCTTAAAGTTTCGATGACAATTATATTATGAGTTTATATGTTTTGATGTACCGAAGGTTGTTCGGAGTCCCGGATGTGATCACGGACATGATGAGGAGTCTCGAAATGGTCGAGACATGAAGATTGATATATTGGAAGCCTATGTTTGGATATCGGAAGTGTTCCGGGTGAAATCAGAATTTTGCCGGAGTACCGGGAGGTTACCGGAACCCCCCGGGGGCTTAATGGGCCATAGTGGGCCTTAGTGGAAGAGAGGAGAGGCGACCAGGGCAGGGCCGCGCGCCCCTCCCCCTAGTCCGAATAGGATAAGGAGAGGGGGCAGCGCCCCCCTTTCCTTCCTCTCTCCCTCCTCTTTCCCCCTCCACTCCTAGTCCAACAAGGAAAAGGGAGGGAGTCCTACTCCCAGTGGGAGTAGGACTCCTCCTGGCGCGCCCCTCCTGGCCGGCCGCACCTCTCTCCCTTGCTCCTTTATATACGGGGGCAGGGGGCACCCTAGAGACAACAATTGATTGTTTGATCTTTTAGCCGTGTGTGGTGCCCCCTCCACCATAGTCCACCTCGATAATACTGTAGCGGTGCTTAGGCGAAGCCCTGCGTCGGTAGAACATCATCATCGTCACCACGCCGTCGTGCTGACGAAACTCTCCCTCAACACTCGGCTGGATCGGAGTTCGAGGGACGTCATCGGGCTGAACGTGTGCTGAACTCGGAGGTGTCGTGCGTTCGGTACTTGATCGGTCGGATCGTGAAGACGTACGACTACATCAACCGCGTTGTGCTAACGCTTCCGCTTTCGGCCTACGAGGGTACATGGACAACACTCTCCCCTCTCGTTGCTATGCATCACCATGATCTTGCGTGTGCGTAGGATTTTTTTTTAAATTACTACGTTACCCAACACAGACTCCAACAACGCAGCCGAATATGAGGCCTTATTACATGGACTTCGGATGGCCGTCTCCATGGGCATACAACACGTGGAAGTGCGCGGGGACTCAAACCTCACAATATCTCAAATAAATGGAGATTTTGACGCCAAAGATCCAAAATGGCAGCTTACCGTAATGCCGTTCTCAAAATGTCAGCTCGATTCGAGGGGCTCGAGTTCCATCATGTGGCTTGAGAAAGCAATCAAGCGGTGGACGTCCTTGCTCGCATCGGCACCAAGCGCGACCCCGTCCCACCTAATATCTTTCTGGAAAGGCTTTTTAAGCCTTCCGTGGTATGGCAAGGAGAGAGCGGCAACACCAGTCCGGATCCGACCACTTCCCCAGATTCCGAACACACTGACATCATCGGGGGCTCCGCCACCGAAATAACACCGTCAGCCCATCTCATCATGGCAGTCATTGCCCCATGGACCGAACCCTTCTTGGCCTACCTTAATAGGCGAGAACTCCCCGAGGACCAGAATGAGGCCCGCCGCATTATCCGGCGTTCGAAGGCCTACAAGGTTCACGACGGAGAGCTCTACAAGAAAAGTGCTACCGAAGTCCTTCAAAGATGTATCTCCGAGGAAGAGGGGCGGCAACTCCTGGCTGAAATTCACGCCGGTCTCGGCGGTCACCACACCACCGCTTGGGCCGTCGTTAGCATGGCCTTCCGTACAGGTTTTTATTGGCCGACGGCCCGAGCAGACGCACAGGACCTTGTCCAACGTTGCGTCGGATGCCAGCTTTTCGCCAACCAGAGCCATATGCCACCCACCGCTCTGCAAACAATCCCCATCACTTGGCCTTTTGCGGTCTGGGGGCTTGATATGGTCGGACCCCTTAAAGGAGGAAGCCATAAGAAAAAAATATCTGCTGGTCATGGTGGATAAATTCACCAACTGGATAGAGGCCAAACCAGTTAAAACGGCCGAAGCCGGACCAGTGATAGACTTTGTATCCGGCGTTGTACACCGTTATGGTGTTCCACACAGCATCATCACCGATAACGGCTCCAACTTTACAGCCGACGAGATGAAAAATTGGTGCGCCAATCTGGGCATTAAGCTCGATTACGCCTCCGTCTATCACCCGCAAACAAACGGTCAAGTCGAACGGGCTAATGGTCTTATTATGAACGGCATCAAACCTAGGCCGGTGCGGTATTTGAAGGAATCAGACAAGCACTGGGTTGAGGAGCTCGACTCCGTACTCTGGGGGCTGCGGACCACGCCCAATCGCACTACCGGATACACACCTTTCTTCATGGTGTATGATGTCTACTACACAACCTTCTTCTTGTAGACGTTGTTGGGCCTCCAAGTGCAGAGGTCTGTAGGACAGTAGAAAATTTCCCTCAAGTGGATGACCTAAGGTTTATCAATCCGTGGGAGGCATAGGATGAAGATGGTCTCTCTCAAACAACCCTGCAACCAAATAACAAAGAGTCTCTTGTGTCCCCAACACACCCAATACAATGGTAAATTGTATAGGTGCACTAGTTCAGCGAAGAGATGGTGATACAAGTGCAATATGGATGGTAGATATAGGTTTCTGTAATCTGAAAATATAAAAACAGCAAGGTAACTAATGATAAAAGTGAGCGAAAACGGTATTGCAATGCGTTGAAACAAGGCCTAGGGTTCATACTTTCACTAGGGCAAGTTCTCTCAACAATAATAACGTAACTGGATCCCTCAACATGCAACAAAGAGTCACTCCAAAGTCACTAATAGCGTAGAACAAACGAAGAGATTATTGTAGGGTATGAAACCACCTCAAAGTTATCCTTTTTGATCAATCTATTCAAGAGTCCATAGTAAAATAACACGAAGCTATTCTTTCCGTTCGATCTATCATAGAGTTCGTACTAGAATAACACCTTAAGACACAAATCAACCAAAACCCTAATGTCACCTAGATACTCCAATGTCACCTCAAGTATCCGTGGGTATGATTATACGATATGCATCAAACAATCTTAGATTCATCTATTCAACCAACACAAAGAACTTCAAAGATAGCCCCAAAATTTCTACCGAAGAGTCAAGACGAAAATGTGTGCCAACCCCTATGCATAGATTCCCAAGGTCACGGAACCCGCAAGTTGATCACCAAAACATACATCAAGTGAATCAATAGAATACCCGATTCTCACCACGGGTATCCCACGCAAGACATACATGAAGTGTTCTCAAATCCTTAAAGACTCAATCCGATAAGATAACTTCAAAGCGAAAACTCAATCCATTACAAGAGAGTAGAGGGGGAGAAACATCATAAGATCCAACTATAATAGCAAAGCTCGCAATACATCAAGATCGTGCCATATCAAGAACACGAGAGAGAGAGAGAGAGAGATCAAACACATAGCTACTGGTACATACCCTCAGCCCCGAGGGTGAACTACTCCCTCCTCGTCATGGAGAGCGCCGGGATGATGAAGATGGCCACCAGAGAGGGATTCCCTCCCCCTCTCCGGCAGGGTGCCGAAACGGGTCTAGATTGGTTTTCGGTGGCTACAGAGGCTTGCGGCGGCGGAACTCCCGATCTAGGTTATGTTCTGGAAGTTTGGGTATATATAAGAGATGTTGGCGTCGGGAACAAGTCAGGGGGTCTCCGAGGCGGCCACGAGGTAGGGGGCGCGCCCCCACCCTCGTGGTGGCCTCGGTACTCTTCTGGTCCATCTCCGATGCTCCGTGGGCTTCTTCTGGTCCAAAAATAATCTCCGTCAAATTTCAGGTCAATTGGACTCCGTTTGGTTTTCCTTTTCTGCGATACTCAAAAACAAGGAAAAAACAAAAACTGGCACTGGGCTCTAGGTTAATAGGTTAGTCCCAAAAATCATATAAAATAGCATATAAGTGCATATAAAACATCCTAGATGGATAATATAATAGCATGGAACAATCAAAAATTATAGATACGTTGGAGACGTATCAGTGTACAACGCAGAGGCTGTGCTACCCTGCGACATTATTCATGACTCACCTCAAGTGCGCATGTACGAAGAGAGAGAGGCCGAGCTCGATCGGCAGGACAGCCTAGACGCCCTGGAGGAGGAGCGCGACGTTGCAAAAGCCCGTTCCGCATTTTATCAACAATAGGCCCACAGATATCAAAGCAGGGGAGTACGGGCCAAGACTTATAATGTTGGCGAACTCGTTCTACGCTTACCGGAGAAGAAAAAGGACAAACTCAAGCCCAAATGGGAGGGTCCCTTCATCATTGACGAAGTTCTCACTAGAGGAGCGTACCGCCTGCGTGATGCGTTAGACAATCGCCTCGAGCCGAACCCTTGGAACGCGGCCAGACTCCGAAGATTCTATGCCTAGCGCCAAACTCTTTGTTCGTCTCCTTCTCCCTATTGTTCCCATTGATTTTTCCTCTCTTTTCGCTTTTTCCTTTTTTTTGTTTAGCCTTAAAGCCTTTCGTGCGGCTCGACCGTGCACCCGTGACATACACATACTCAAATATGTACGTCCATTATACCTGGGGGCTTCTTTGACAGAAGCTTGTTAATGATATTTTTCGAGCATCAAGCTCATCACATATGCACGTTTTCCCCATATGTACCTTTTCTTCACCATTATATGCATCGATATGACTTAAGTTTTGGCCAAGCTGGGTTGCCTGGCTCCTGTGCTTATGCCCTATGTTCCCGTTAGTTCGGCTAGCGCATAAAGGGAGCACCTCTGTGATTCTTACTGCCGGGTCATCCGGATGTGTACCTCAGACTGGGTGAAGCTGAAAGCTAGCATTCTTAAGGGAATATTCGGTCGGTGGATTAAAGATGTTTTTGCATTCACCCAATTGTGAACCCCCAGATGTTACTTATACTGTGATTGTTCCAATCACAGTTCGGACATGTATTCTTACGCATGCACACCCAGGGAAAGGAACCCTTAACGGAACTATTCTCTCTAGAAGATGTTTCTTACAATCACAATGTAATATAACATAACTATCCGAATACAACTTGTCTGTTCAAGCAACTATGACCCCTACGCCTGGTTTCCACGCATACCCTGGTCTATTTTACCGCTCAGGTATTCGAAAACACTCTGCACCTTCCGGTCGAGAGGCCGAAGTGAAAATGTCTGCCACGACAATTGTTTTTACAGTTCATCTAGAAGGAAAGTACATAGTCACTTGGACTCAAAAATGTCCTCCTCTATCCCGTCCAGAAGGCTGTCTAACTTACAATCCTGCTGGGAATACTTGGCAGCTACTTCTACTTGGTCATATACCAAATTAACGGGAATCTCTTTTCCGTCTGACCCTCGAGGTCCGACCCGGGCCATATGATTTGGATCAAGCTTGGTATACCATGTTTTTACCATGGCCCAGGCTTCTCTTGCACCCTCCCGGCAGGCCGATATCTTCCATAACCGGAAACGCCGCCGCGCTCCCTTGAATAGCTGTACAAGCTCCTCCATACTTCCTCGAGGGGGGGCAGATGGCCATAAGGCCTTAGCAACACTTTGCATCACCTGCCGAGCTTGCTCGTGCATTTGTGATAGCTCTTGTAGCAGATTGCATGAAGATCCGGACATCTCCTCTTCGGGACGGCCAGTCAGCATACCTACAACCATAACTCTGTCAGTTCCTCTCCTTGCCGTCTTGAACGGAAGGTAAGTTTGAACACATACTAAATATGCCGCCTCGCAGCTTCTTATTCTCCTTCACGGAGTCAGCCACCTGGGCCCGCACATCTTTCAGCTCTTCGCCCAGCTGGGTTTTGGAATCCTGGAGTTGGTTTTTCTCCTCCCTGACCCGTTTTAGCACGCGTTCGCCCGCAGCATGTAGCCTTCTGGCTTCTTGTTCATTCGCTTGCGCGACTTCAAGTGCCTCCGTCAGTTTATCTGACAATCATGCCAGGATATATGCAACACTGTTAGCATTACTGGCATATAATTATATTTCCTCGCTGGAGGGGAATATTACCAGGTGACGCCTTCTTGGATTTCTCCAGTTCGGAGGTAACAGCAGTTAGCTGTGTCCGACACTTTTCCAGCTCTTGAGACAACAGGTTGTTTTTCTCTGTAAACACCTGGGTACACAGCGATCCTTAAATCAGTTGTGCCAACTGCTTCAAGTCTCGGGAGCTACTGGTACATAACTATCACATTTGGACAAAGTAAACTTACCTGCATATCTTTCAAATATTGGCTTGTGGCCCTGGCAAGCCCGTCTCTGGCGGTCCGGATGTATGCATCAGCCGCATTGAAGGCATTGAATGCCTCTGTTGAAAAGCCGGGGTCACGAAGAACGGCCCTCCGGCGCCAATGATTCACGGTGCTCTCCACTTCCGAGTTGGTGACGGATACATCATCCGAATCCTCGGCTGGAGGACAATCCGGCGTCACCCCCGTATCAGCCCCCGTCTTTATGGCAGGATCTGGATCCCGGCTATGGGGAGTATGACCAGCCGGACCCCCGAACATAGTCCGGCCCACTCTTTTCCCGATACAGGACAAACATAGAAATTACAATTGGATGCGACTGCTGAAGAACATATTTGCAAATCTATACCTCTTTGACGAAGGCTCGGCCGTATCTTTGTTTGCCTTCCTCTTTGAAGGCTTGCCCGGCATGGGGGCCGCTCTCTTTGGAGATGCCCCTGGGCCAGCATGGCGTGTCGTACGCCTCCCCTTTTGAGCACAGGACGGTGCGGTGGGTGAGGCAGAATGAGAGAACTCTTTCGGACGAGATGTCTCTTGATTACTTACGTGTGAAGCTGGCAAAAGACCGGGATAATCGGCGATGATGGCCACTTCTGTGCCGTCGTAACTCGCCTGGTAAAACACCCCGTCCTCGAGCACCACGAATATATCCGGATCCTCCTCAAATCCGGGGTCAAGGTCCCGATCATGGCCCTCGGGCTGTGGGGCGGGGCTGTGAAGCCCTTCGGAAATCTTTCGCCAGTGCTGTTATAAATGGGCGGATTAATATTCATTGAAAGTAGCTTAGGAAGTGGAATGCGTAGAGCAAAGGGGTTGGGATTTACCCAGCTAGGAGGACTGTACATGGAAAATCCATCTCCGCGCTTGATACGCAGAAATTCATCTTCCTCCCCTTTGAACAGTTCGGCCAATATTTTGGCCAGAGCGGCGGGGGTGTCCGGACCCTTCCTGCCGCAGTGGGAGGCGTCGTCTTCCCCATTGTAGTGCCACATGGGAAGCCCTCGATATTGGAGTGGCTGAACTCCCCGCACTATGGAAGTCGCCATTACCTCAACTATTGATAATCCGGACTGGGCGAGCGTCTTTATCTTGCTCATGAGTTGATGCACTTCCGCACTATCATCCTCCTCAAGACTCCGAGGGCGCCAACTGTGGCGTTTCTTTAACGGAACGCTTGTGAACTCAGGAAGGCCCCTCCGAACTGGGTCTGGAAGTGTGACGTCCTCAATATAGAACCATTCGGACGGCCACTCTTCGGCTGCCTTCTTTGGTGTGCCGGATAGGTATCCGGTCTCGGCGATGCGCCACATTTCGGCTCCGCCCACTTCAAATATTGATCCCTCGTGGTTGCGCGGGACGAGACAAAATAACTTTCTCCACAATTCAAAGTGGGCCTCGCAACCCAGGAATAGCTCGCAAAGGGCGACGTAACCCACGATATGCAGGATGGAGGCCAGGGTAAAGTTGTGCAGTTGGAGGCCATAATACTCCAGAAGCCCATGGAGGAATGGATGAATTGGAAATCCGACACCTCTTAGCAGATAAGGGACGAAGCACACTCGTTCCCCCCGGATGGATTGGGGAAGTCTTTAGCCTGAGCCCCGCCATTGAAGACGGTCAATCCTGCTCGAACAGGGACCAAATCCGTGAGAGGAAGAAATCCCTGTGTTTGCAGCTTCTCCAGCTGACCATGGGATACGGAGCACCTCTCCCACTCGCCTTTTCTTGGGCTGCAGGGACGGGAGGAGGAGCTGGGAGCGCTAGCCATGTTGGAGTGGTCTTTCCTAGCGATCTCTGAGGATTTTTCCGCGTGGTGCCGAATGGATCTGAGATCCAATCTCTTTAAATAGACGCTCTTTTTCATGGCTGGGGTGTTATGTGCAAAAATACTCTGACCTCTCGCATTTGCTCGACACGTGGAAGCTGAAGTTGTTGACGCACAGAAGCCGAGGGGTATGACATTAAATGGAAGGCTGGATACATCACTTTGAAGTCATCGACGGAGGAACCCGCCTTGCAATGCCGAAGACAATCTGCGCGCCGGACACCTCATCATTGAAGTCTGGTTTGGGGGCTACTGAGGGAGTCCTGGACTAAGGGGTCCTCGGGCGTCCGGCCTGTTAGCCATGGGCCGGACTGATGGGCTGTGAAGATACGAAGACCGAAGACTCTACCCGTGTCCGGATGGGACTCTCCTTGGCGTGGAAGGCAAGCGTGGGAAAAGGGCTATAGATGATATGGACACTAATGGCGCACCGGACATGTGGTGCGCCACTACTATATAGCAGTGGCGCACCATGTGTTGGTGCGCCATTAGTGTCCAAATACTAATGGCGCACCACATCCACGGTGCGCCACTAGTAACAAATTTTTTTTAATTTTTTTTCAAAACTAGTAATGGCGCACCAGGGGATAGTGCGCCATTACTAGTTAAACTAGTAATGGCGCACCACATCCACGGTGCGCCACTAGTAATTTTTTTTCAATTTTTTTTAATTTTTTTTCAAAACTACTAATGGCGCACCGTGTGTGTGGTGCGCCATTACTAGTTCAACTAGTAATGGCGCACCACTCCCACGGTGCGCCATTAGTAACTTGCCCCAAAAATTCCACCGAATGCACCCCCCCCCCTGACCGCCTTTTCAGTTTTAGAAAAAATAAAAGAAAATGTTAAAAAAAATAAAAGAAGATAGGTTTCTCATGTGATATGTGGTCTACTTGTTGGGAAAATTTACAAATATGAATTTCGACTTTATTTGCAAAATCTCTCTGGAATTTGTAAAATGGGCATAACTTTTGCATACGAACTCGGATTAAAAAGTTTTTTATATGAAAAATCATCTACTCGAAAAGATACATCCGAATTTAACGGGGGGAACTTGTTAACCATTTTCAGAATCCTCAAAAACCTAACAGAAAAAAAGTTACGGGGCTTTTAAGATCCGGAGAGGCAAAAAAATTCGAAAAAACAAACTCAGTAATGGCGCACCTGCCCATGGTGCGCCATTACTATCTTCCCGCCTTCAAAATTCAAACAATATCAAAAAAAATAGTAATGGCGCACCTGCCCACGGTGCGCCATTACTATCTTCCCTCCTTCAAAATTCAAAATAAATCAAAAAAATAAAAAAAATAGTAATGGCGCACCTGCCCACGATGCGCCATTACTATGCGGTATATATGGCTGGGCGGGGTCCTCTCCTCCTTACCTCTTCATTGTTCTCCTCCACTCCACCTCTCCTCCACTCCATATCCTCCTCTCCTCCACTCCATCTCCCCTTCTCTCCTCCACCATACTCCCCTCCTCCTCTCCGGCGACCTCCTCCTCCTCCTCTCCGGCGACCTCCTCCTCCCTCCTCCCCTCCCCTCCCCTCACGGTTTCTCCTCCCTCCTCTCTGGTGATCTCCTCCTCCCTCCTCTCCGGTGATCTCCTCCTCCCTCCTCTCCGGTGATCTCCTCCTCCCTCCTCTCCGGTGATCTCCTCCTCCCTCCTTTCCGGCGAGCTCCTCCTCTCCTCTCCTCCCCTCCCCTCATGGTTTCTCCTTCCTCCTCTCTGATGCTCCGGTGAACTCCTCTCCGGCGACCTCCTCCTCCTCTCCGGCGATGTAGGCGAGCGCCTCTCCTGTGACCTCCTCCTCCTCCTCTCCAGTGACCTCGGCCCTCCTCTCCGGCGAACTCCTCTCCGGCAAAAGAACACGGCAAAAGAACGTACAAGATCCAAAAACGAGAACAAAATTTGAAAAAATATCGTGCAAAAAACGAGCAAAAAAAAGAGCAAAAAATGGGCAAAAAAATCGCGATCCAGATCCAAATTCAAAATTCAAAAATAGCAATGGCGCATCACCCCACAGTGCGCCATTAGTATGGCAAAGCACATGTGTAAATATCGCCCCCTGGGAGGCACACTAATGGTGCATGTTGGTCTATACTAATGGCGCACGGCGTGATGCACCATTAGTATACCAGATACTAATGGCGCACCAGTGGTGCGCCATTAGTATTTAATACTAGTGGCGTGGTACTAGTGGCGCACCAGTAGTGCGCCATTAGTAGGCAAAACTGGTGCGCCACTCGTAGGCCTTTTCCTAGTAGTGTGGCGATCAAACATGAAGATTCCTTTCTCGGTAACCGACCTTATATAACCCTAGATCCCTCCGGTGTCTATATAAACCGGGGGGCTAGGTCCGTAGAGGCCAAGAATCATAACCATAGTCATACAGGCTAGACTTCTAGGGTTTTAGCCATTACGATCTCGCGGTAGATCAACTCTTGTAATACTCATACTCATCAAGATCAATCAAGCAGGAAGTAGGGTATTACCTCCATAGAGAGGGCCTGAACCTGGGTAAACATTGTGTCCCCCGTCTCCTGTTACCATCGATCCTAGACGCACAGTTCGGGACCCCCTACCCGAGATCCGCCGGTTTTGACACCGACACCAGGGCGCTCTCCGGGAGATTCAAGAGGCCAAGAAGATTGCAGCGGGTAAGGCCTTCATTATGCAAAGCGAGTATGTGAAGAAAAGGTTCTTATTACTAACCCGGATTTGGAGTTCTCCAGGGGCGTTTGCGGATCTGCTGTGCAGCGCTTCCGACGCTGCGGAGTTCTTCTGAGCCGAAGAAGGGAGCTCCACGGAGAAGCTGTTCTGGTCGCAATATCTTGCACCAGAACATCCGGTGCCCTTCAGCGATCAGCTAAAACAGCTGGTTGAACTGCATAGGGTGGCCGAACTGGCCATGAAGGACTTGATAGTCTGGATGTGGCCTGCCGAAGCTATACCCGGCAGCTACTTCGGGCTCGTGAAGCGGCTGGTCAATGTCTGCCCCCGACTGGACGTCATCAAGCGGTTGGTCTGCATTGAAGGTGCGCGGATGGCTTTCGCCCGTGTGAAGATGCAGTGGGCGAAGATGGATGTCGTCAAGCTTGCGACCAAGGGACCGCCCGCTGGCAAGGAGCACCGCAAGCCCGAGCTATATTTTGATAATGTTCTGGAGGGATCCCGCATTGTTGCGGAGCAGTGTGTGAAAGACGTGATCTTTGAATGAATACATTCATATTGTCTCGCCTTGTGTTATGAAACAAAGACAATTTATGTAATATAATGCTTTGTTTGAAAATTTACCTCCTGTGCGGCCGTTTTTATTATATTTGAGAGTTGGCCAGTTGTCGGCTTCAGCCCCCACGTAGGTAGTACGGGGGTGTTCGGGATGGAATCTAAACACTCTTGATCCAATTGTTTGGTCCTTGAAGGAGGTGTTTAGCGCAACGAACCAGGCAATCAGACTATGCGGCTTTAGCACCCTCACTTAGCCATAGGAGTTTGACAATAAAAAATTTAGGCGCAGCCCCTGGCATCCGAACTGGGAAGCTGTAAACACCTGATCGGGCAAATACCGATCCTTCGCGTAATGCGGAAAAAATCTCTAAGGACTTGAGACCTCCGAAGAGCTGACCAGCTCTCGCCGCATCATGACAGTCGGTTTTCGGCTTTCTCTACTGAGGTGCTCATCCGGGTAAACCAGGGCACAATCGCAGTAGTTCTCCCTTTACTACCTTAGCCAATATAGCGGAACGTAAGGTAGCAAGCACAGGAGCCGGGCAACCCAACTATTGACCAAAGACATGATTCGGAGCCAATGCATATAGTGCTAAATTCGGGGTGCCGAACTATACTGTAAAAGTGTTCGGACTTTGTTGCCGTAGTGCGGGGCGCTATGAAGCCCCTGGCAAATGTGAAACGTATCAAAGTGTACGGGTGCTATCTGATACGATTATCAACAAAAACAGGAAAACAGAAAGGGAGTAAAGGTAATTAGCTGGGGCCCTAAAATTTGGGCCGCAAACTATTTCCATTACAATTTGATTAATACGCCAAGGCGCATTGATACAAATGGTGCGATAAGCAACTGGCTATTTAACATGCCAAAACCAAGGGAGAGCAGCGTGTGGGTCCTGAAAACAGGTAGAGTGATCGTGAAAGAAACCACCTAGAAATTCCCCCGTACGTCTGTGCTTTTTGCCATCTTGGTTTATTTATCCTTTGACAGGACCAGTGATCGGGCCGTCAGGGAGGGCATGTGGAAAAGAAACCTGAAAAGGAGAAAAGGATATAGTGAAAGTATATGTGTCCGGGAGCGGTCGAGCCGTACTGTGGATCACAAGGTAGTTATGCCTTCGTCTATGCCCATGGTACTTTAAGTGCGTAGTTATGTACGCGTGGCACGGATGCCGCCACTTGATTGGGGCTGGGACGGAGGCTGAATTGCTAGTCGAGCTCTTGACGAGCTGAGCTGTCTTGCTGCAGAATTGTCCGGACTCTCTTGACAGTGTCCGGGAGGTCGGCCGCTGAAGTAAGGTTCTGCTTGAAAAGGCCCCTCTATACTTCTGCTGCTAAGGCAGCCGTGTGCTCCTCGGTACGGAGGGAGCGTTCCATGTTTCCATTGATTGTTATGACGCCGCGTGGTCCGGGCATCTTGAGCTTGAGATAAGCATAATGTGGCACCGCGTTGAATCGAGCAAATGTGGTTCGTCCAAGCAGTGCGTGATAGCCGCTGCAGAAGGGGCCGATACCGAAGATTAACTCTTCGCTTCGGAAATTGTCCAGAGATCCGAAGACAACCTCTAGTGTGATAGAGCCCATGTAGCGGGCCCCTACACCTGGTATGACTCCTTTAAAGGTAGTCTTTGTGGGCTTGATCCGTGATGGATTAATGCCCATTTTGCGCACTGTATCCTGATAAAGCAGGTTGAGGCTGCTGCCACCGTCCATCAGGACCCGCATGAGGTGGAATCCATCGATGATTGGATCGAGGACCAGTGCGGCTGACCCGCCGTGACGGATACTGGTCGGATGGTCTCGACGATCAAATGTGACCGAGCAGGAGGACCATGGATTGAATTTTGGGGTGACTAGCTCCATCGTGTAGACGTCCCTGAGTGCGCGCTTGCGTTACCTCTTGGAGATGTGGGTAGCGTATATCATGTTCACCGTTTTGACCTGAGGGGGAAACTTCTTCTGTCCCCCTGTGTTCGGTGGCCAAGTCTCCTCGTCATCGTCCTCGCTTTGCGACCCCTTCTCCTTGTTCTCGGCATTTAACTTGCCGGCCTGTTTGAAAACCCAACAATCTCTGTTGGTGTGGTTGGCTGGTTTTTTTGGGGTGCCATGTATCTGGCACGGACGATCAAGTATGCGGTCCAGGCTGGATGAGCCCAAATTGTTCTTATTGTATGGCTTCTTTCGCTGACCGGACTTGGAGCCACAGAATCCGGCGTTGACCGCCGTGTCATCGGTATGGTTGCCATTGTTTCGACGCTTGTGTCTGTTGCGTCGGGGCTTACCGTTGCTATCCTTGGCTTCAAGGTGCCAGGTTTGCTTGCATTATTATTGCAATGGGCTAGCCAGCTATCTTCGCCCACGCAAAAGCGGGTCATAAGTGTCGTAAGGGCCGCCATAGACTTCGGCTTTTCCTGCCCGAGATGTCGGGCGAGCCATTCATCGCGGATGCTATGCTTAAAGGCTGCTAGGGCTTCGGCATCCGGATAGTCGACGATCTGGTTCTTTTTAGTTAAGAACCTAGTCCAGAATTTCTTGGCTGACTCTCCGAGCTGTTGGACTATATGACTTAAGTCATCTGCATCCGGAGGTCGGACGTATGTGCCTTTGAAGTTGTCAAGGAAGGCCTCTTCCAAGTCTTCCCAGCTGCCAATGGAGTTTTCGAGCAGACTGTTCAACCAGTACCGAGCTGGTCCTTTGAGTTTTGATGGGAGATATTTGATGGCGTGTAGATCATCACCACGGGCCATATGAATATGGAGGAGAAAATCCTCGATCCATGCTGCGGGGTCTGTTGTCCCATCGTATGATTTGATGTTCATGGGTTTAAACCCTTCCGGGAATTCATGGTCCATTACTTCGTCAGTGAAGCAAAGAGGGTGTGCGGCGCCTCTATATCGTGCCACATCGCGACGTAGCTCAGATGGAGTCCGTCTGCGGTATTCGGCCCGGGCGTGGGTAGGCTTGTCATGTCCGAAAGGGTAGCCGTCGTCACGTGTCGGGGCATGTCCTCGCGATCCGTAGATCGATCTAGCATGTCCTGCATTATTGTCCAGTTTTTGCCGCAGGTCGTAGGTATGTCCTCGAGCTATTTTATCTCTACCTTTACGGTGAAGTGGAGCGGGCTGGTGTTCGGCTTGAGTTGCCGCCTTGTCCCGACCACGTGGTGGTCGGTCGCCCACATTGCGCGATGATGGTGTGGGCTCCAACGCCTCGTCATCGAACTGAGGTAGCAATTTACGCTGCGGGTAACTTTTTGGCTGGGCACTTGAGGCCGTATTGCTCGGCTGCCAGGACATCAGTCCATCTATCATTTAGCATATCTTGATCAGCTTGAAGTTGCTGCTGCTTCTTTTTCAGGTTCCTTGCAGTGGCTATTAGCTGGCGCTTAAAGCGCTCCTGTTCGAGGGGTTCCTCAGGCACGATAAAATCCTCGTTGCCGAGGCTCACCTCCTCCTCGGAGAGCGGATGATAACTACCGTCCTCCGAGTCTTCATCTATGGCCTGTTCATCAGGCCTGACTTGCCACTCTTCCCGATTGTCCTGTTCGACAGTTTGTTCGTCGGGGTCTTCTATGTCTTCGGCACCGTCCGGAGTGTTATCTTCTCCTGTGGCGGTGTTGCTATCTTTGCTGCGGCGTGATTTAGAGCGGCGCCGCTAACGTCGGCGCTTTGGTTGTTGAAGGAAATATGCCCTAGAGGCAATAATAAAGTTATTATTTATTTCCTTATTTCATGATAAATGTTTATTATTCATGCTAGAATTGTATTAACCGGAAACATGATACATGTGTGAATACATAGACAAACAGAGTGTCACTAGTATGCCTCTACTTGACTAGCTCATTGATCAAAGATGGTTATGTTTCCTAGCCATAGACATGAGTTGTCATTTGATTAACGGGATCACATCATTAGGAGAATGATGTGATTGACTTGACCCATTCCGTTAGCTTAGCACTCGATCGTTTAGTATGTTGCTATTGCTTTCTTCATGACTTATACATGTTCCTATGACTATGAGATTATGCAACTCCCGTTTACCGAAGGAACACTTTGTGTGCTACCAAACGTCACAACATAACTGGGTGATTATAAAGGTTATCTACAGGTGTCTCCAAAGGTACTTGTTGGGTTGGCGTATTTCAAGATTAGGATTTGCCACTCTGATTGTCGGAGAGGTATCTCTGGGCCCACTCGGTAATGCACATCACTATAAGCCTTGCAAGCATTGCAACTAATGAGTTAGTTATGGGATGATGTATTACGGAACGAGTAAAGAGACTTGCCGGTAACGAGATTGAACTAGGTATTGAGATACCGACGATCGAATCTCGGGCAAGTAACATACCGATGACAAAGGGAACAACGTATGTTGTTATGCGGTTTGACCGATAAAGATCTTCGTAGAATATGTGGGAGCCAATATGAGCATCCAGGTTCCGCTATTGGTTATTGACCGGAGACGTGTCTCGGTCATGTCTACATTGTTCTCGAACCCGTAGGGTCCGCACGCTTAAAGTTCGATGACGGTTATATTATCAGTTTATGTGTTTTGATGTACCGAAGGTAGTTCGGAGTCCCGGATGAGATCGGGGACATGACGAGGAGTCTCGAAATGGTCGAGACGTAAAGATCGATATATTGGACGACTATATTCGGACATCGGAAAGGTTCCGAGTGGTTCGGATATTTTTCGGAGTACCGGAGAGTTACGGGAATTCGCCGGGGAGTATATGGGCCTTATTGGGCTTTAGGGGAAAGAGAGAGGAGAGGTTGCGCGCCCCCCAAGGCCTAGTCCGAATTGGACTAAGGGGAGGGGTTGCGCCCCCTCGTTCCTTCTCTTCTCTCTCCCCTTTCCTTGACTCCTACTCCTACTACTTGGAAGGGGGGGATTCTACTCCCGGTGGGAGTAGGACTCCTCCTAGGGCGCGCCATAGAGAGGGCCGGCCCTCCCCCTCCTTCACTCCTTTATATACGGGGAGGGGGGCACCCCTTGGAGAGACAACAATTGATCCCTTGGATCTCTTAGCCGTGTGCGGTGCCCTCCTCCACCATAATCCACCTCGGTCATATCGTAGCGGTGCTTAGGCGAAGCCCTGCGTCGGTAGAACATCATCATCGTCACCACGCCGTCGTGCTGACGGAACTCTTCCTCAAAGCTCATCTGGATCGGAGTTCGAGGGACATCATCGAGTTGAACGTGTGCTGAACTCGGAGGTGCCGTGCGTTCGGTATTTGATCGGTCGGATCGTGAAGACGTACGACTACATCAACCGCGTTGTGCTAACGCTTCCGCTTTCGGTCTACTAGGGTATGTGGACAACACTCTCCCCTCTCGTTGCTATGCATCACCATGATCCTGTGTGTGCGTAGGAATTTTTTTGAAATTACTACGTTCCCCAACAGTGGCATCCGAGCATGGTTTTATGCGTAGATGTTATATGCACGAGTAGAACACAAGTGAGTTGTGGGCGATATAAGTCATACTGCTTACCAGCATGTCATACTTTGGTTCGGCGGTTTTGTTGGATGAAGCGGCCCGGACCGACATTACGCGTACGCTTACGCGTGACTGGTTCTACCGACGTGCTTTGCACACAGGTGGCTGGCGGGTGTCAGTTTCTCCAACTTTAGTTGAACCGAGTGTGGCTACGCCCGGTCCTTGAGAAGGTTAAAACAGCACTAACTTGACAAACTATCGTTGTGGTTTTGATGCGTAGGTAAGAACGGTTCTTGCTCAGCCCGTAGCAGCCACGTAAAACTTGCAACAACAAAGTAGAGGACGTCTAACTTGTTTTTGCAGGGCATGTTGTGATGTGATATGGTCAAGGCATGATGCTATATTTTATTGTATGAGATGATCATGTTTTGTAACCGAGTTATCGGCAACTGGCAGGAGCCATATGGTTGTCGCTTTATTGTATGCAATGCAATCGCCCTGTAATTGCTTTACTTTATCACTAAGCGGTAGCGATAGTCGTAGAAGCAATAGTTGGCGAGACGACAACGATGCTACGATGGAGATCAAGGTGTCCGCCGGTGACGATGGTGATCATGACGGTGCTTCGGAGATGGAGATCACAAGCACAAGATGATGATGGCCATATCATATCACTTATATTGATTGCATGTGATGTTTATCTTTTATGCATCTTATCTTGCTTTGATTGACGGTAGCATTATAAGATGATCTCTCACTAAATTATCAAGGTATAAGTGTTCTCCCTGAGTATGCACCGTTGCGAAAGTTCTTTGTGCTGAGACACCACGTGATGATCGGGTGTGATAGGCTCTACGTTCAAATACAACGGGTGCAAAACAGTTGCACACGCGGAATACTCAGGTTAAACTTGACGAGCCTAGCATATAACAGATATGGCCTCGGAACACTGAGACCGAAAGGTCGAGCGTGAATGATATAGTAGATATGATCAACATAGTGATGTTCACCATTGAAACTACTCCATCTCACGTGATGACCGGACATGGTTTAGTTGATATGGATCACGTAATCACTTAGAAGATTAGAGGGATGTCTATCTAAGTGGGAGTTCTTAAGTAATTTGATTAACTGAACTTTAATTTATCATGAACTTAGTCCTGGTAGTATTAGCATATCTATGTTGTAGATCAATAGCTCGCGTTTAGCTCCCTGTTTTATTTTTGATATGTTCCTAGAGAAAACTAAGTTGAAAGATGTTAGTAGCAATGATGCGGATTGGATCCATGATCTGAGGTTTATCCTCATTGCTACACGGAAGAATTATGTCCTTGATGCACCGCTTGGTGACAGACCTATTGCAGGAGAAGATGCAGACGTTATGAACGTTTTGACAAAAGCTCGGTATGATGACTATTTGATAGTTTAGTGCACCATGCTTTACGGCTTAGAATTGGGGCTTCAAAGACGTTTTTTGAAACGCCACAGAACATATAAGATGTTCCAAGAGTTGAAATTTGTATTTCATACTCATGCCCGTGTTGAGAGGTATGAGACCTCTGACAGTACTTTGCCTACAAGATGGAGGAGAATTGCTCAGCTAGTGAGCATGTGCTCAGAATGTCTGAGTACTACAATCACTTGAATCAAGTGGGAGTTAATCTGCCAGATAAGATAGTGATTGACAGAGTTCTCTAGTCACTATCACCAAGTTACTAGAACTTCGTGATGAACAATAATATGCAAGGGATAAACGGAGACGATTCCCAAGCTCTTCGTGATGCTGAAATCGACGAAGATAGAAATCAAGAAAAGCATCAAGTGTTGATGGTTGACAAGACCACTAGTTTCAAGAAAAGGGCAAAGGGAAGAAGGGGAACTTCAAGAAGAACGGCAAGCAAGTTGCTACTCAAGTGAAGAAGCCCAATTTTGTACCTAAGCCTGAGACTAAGTGCTTCTACTGCAAAGGGACTGGTCACTGGAAGCGGAACTGCCCCAAGTATTTGGCGGATAAGAAGGATGGCAAAGTGAACAAAGGTATATTTGATATACAGATTATTGATGTGTATTTTACTAGTGTTCGTAGCAACCCCTCGGTATTTAATACTGGTTCAGTTGCTAAGAGTAGTAACTCGATACGGGAGTTGTAGAATGAACAGAGACTAGTTAAGGGTGAAGTGACGATGTGTGTTGGAAGTGGTTCCAAGATTGATATGATCATCATCGCATGCTCCCTACACTTTCGGGATTAGTGTTGAACCTAAATAAGTGTTATTTGGTGTTTGCGTTGAGCATGAATATGATTTGATCATGTTTATTGCAATACAGTTATTCATTTAAGTTAGAGAATAATTGTTGTTCTATTTACATGAATAAAACCTTCTATGGTCATACACCCAATGAAAATGGTTTGTTGGATCTCGATCGTAGTGATACACATATTCATAATATTGAAGCCAAAAGATGCAAAGCTAATAATCATAGTGCAACTCATTTGTGGCACTGCCGTTTAGGTCATATTGGTGTAAAGCGCATGAAGAAACTCCATGCTGATGGGATTTTGGAATCACTTGATTATGAATCACTTGATGCTTGCGAACCGTGCCTCATGGGCAAGATGACTAAAACACCGTTCTCCGGAACTATGGAGCGAGCAACAGATTTGTTGGAAATCATACATACAGATGTATGTGGACCGATGAATGTTGAGGCTCGCGGCGGGTATCGTTATTTTCTCACCTTCACAGATGATTTAAGCAGATATGGGTATATCTACTTGATGAAACATAAGTCTGAAACATTTGAAAAGTTCATATAATTTCAGAGTGAAGTGGAAAATCATCGTAACAAGAAAATAAAGTTCTACGATCTGATCGTAGAGGAGAATATTTGTGTTACGAGTTTGGTCCTCATTTGAAACAATGCGGAATAGTTTCGCAACTCACGCCACCTGGAACACCACAGCGTAATGGTGTGTCCGAACATCGTAACCGTACTTTATTAGATATGGTGCAATCTATGATGTCTCTTACCGATTTACCACTATCGTTTTGGGGTTATGCATTAGAGACAGCTGCATTCACGTTAAACAGGGCACCATCTAAATCCGTTGAGACGACACCTTATGAACTTTGGTTTGGCAAGAAACCAAAAGTTGTCGTTTCTTAAAGTTTGGGGCTGCAATGCTTATGTGAAAAAGCTTCAACCTGATAAGCTCGAACCCAAATCGGAGAAATGTGTCTTCATAGGATACCCAAAGGAAACTGTTGGGTACACCTTCTATCACAGATCTGAAGGCAAGACTTTTGTTGCTAAATTTGGATCCTTTCCAGAGAAGGAGTTTCTCTCGAAAGAAGTGAGTGGGAGGAAAGTAGAACTTGATGAGGTAACTGTACCTGCTCCCTTATTGGAAAGTAGTTCATCACAGAAATTTGTTCCTATGACTCCTACACCAATTGGTGAGGAAGCTAATGATGATGATCATGTAACTTCAGATCAAGTTATTACCAAACCTCGTAGGTCAACCAGAGTGAGATTCGCACCAGAGTGGTACGGTAATCCTGTTCTGGAGGTCATGTTACTTGACCATGACAAACCTACGAACTATGAGGAAGCGATAATGAGCCCAGATTCCGCGAAATGGCTTGAGACCATGAAATCTGAGATGGGATCCATGTATGTGAACAAAGTGTGGACTTTGGTTGACTTGCCCGATGATCAGCAAGCCATAGAAAATAAATGGATCTTCAAGAGGAAGACGGACGCTGATAGTAGTGTTACTATCTACAAAGCTAGAATTGTCGCAAAAGGTTTTCGACAAGTTAAAGGTGTTGACTACGATGAGAGTTTCTCACTCGTATCTATGCTTAAGTCTGTCCGAATCATGTTAGCAATTACCGCAATTTATGAAATCTGGCAAATGGATAAACAAAACTGCTTTCCTTAATGGATTTATTAAAGAAGAGTTGTATATGATGCAACCAGAAGGTTTTGTCAATCCTAAAGGTGCTAACAAAATATGCAAGCTCCAGCGATCCATCTATGGACTGGTGCAAGCATCTCGGAGTTGGAATATACGCTTTGATAAGTTGATCAAAGCATATAGTTTTATACAGACTTGCGGTGAAGCCTGTATTTACAAGAAAGTGAGTGGGAGCACTACAACATTTCTGATAAGTATATGTGAATGACATATTGTTGATCGGAAATAATGTAGAATTATTCTGCAAAGCATAAAGGAGTGTTTGAAAGGAATTTTTCAAAGAAAGACCTCGATGAAGCTGCTTACATATTGAGCATCAAGATCTATAGAGATAGCTCAAGACGCTTGATAAGTTTTTTCAATGAGTACATACCTTGACAAAATTTTGAAGTAGTTCAAAATGGAACAGTCAAAGAAAGAGTTCTTACCTGCGTTACAAGGTGTGAAATTGAGTAAGACTCAAAGCCCGACCACGGCAGAAGATTGAAAGAGAATGAAAGTCATTCCCTATGCCTCAGCCATAGGTTCTATAAAGTATGCCATGCTGTGTACCAGATCTATTGTATACCCTACACTGATTTTGGCAAGGGAGTACAATAGTGATCTAGGAGTAGATCACTGGACATCGGTCAAAATTATCCTTGGTGGAATAAGGATATGTTTCTCGATTATGGAGGTGACAAAAAGGTTCGTCGTAAAGGGTTACGTCGATGCAAGTTTTGACACTGATCCAGATGACTCTAAGTCTCAATCTGGATACATATTGAAAGTGGGAGCAATTAGCTAGAGTAGCTCCGTACAGAGCATTGTTGACATAGAAATTTGCAAAATACATACGGATCTGAATGTGACAGACCCGTTGACTAAACTTCTCTCACAAGCAAAACATGATCACACCTTAGTACTCTTTGGGTGTTAATCACGTAGCGATGTGAACTAGATTATTGACTCTAGTAAACCCTTTGGGTACTGGTCACATGACGATGTGAACTATGGGTGTTAATCACATGGTGATGTGAACTATTGGTGTTAAATCACATGGTGATGTGAACTAGCTTATTGACTATAGTGCAAGTGGGAGACTGAAGGAAATATGCCCTAGAGGCAATAATAAAATTATTATTTATTTCCTTATTTCATGATAAATGTTTATTATTCATGCTAGAATTGTATTAACCGGAAACATGATACATGTGTGAATACATAGACAAACAGAGTGTCACTAGTATGCCTCTACTTGACTAGCTCGTTGATCAAAGATGGTTATGTTTCCTAGCCATAGACATGAGTTGTCATTTGATTAACGGGATCACATCATTAGGAGAATGATGTGATTGACTTGACCCATTCCGTTAGCTTAGCACTCGATCGTTTAGTATGTTGCTATTGCTTTCTTCATGACTTATACATGTTCCTATGACTATGAGATTATGCAACTCCCGTTTACCGGAGGAACACTTTGTGTGCTACCAAACGTCACAACGTAACTGGGTGATTATAAAGGTTATCTACAGGTGTCTCCAAAGGTACTTGTTGGGTTGGCGTATTTCAAGATTAGGATTTGTCACTCTGATTGTCGGAGAGGTATCTCTGGGCCCACTTGGTAATGCACATCACTATAAGCCTTGAAAGCATTGCAACTAATGAGTTAGTTGCGGGATGATGTATTACGGAACGAGTAAAGAGACTTGCCGGTAACGAAATTGAACTAGGTATTGAGATACCGACGATCGAATCTCGGGCAAGTAACATACCGATGACAAAGGGAACAACGTATATTGTTATGCGGTTTGACCGATAAAGATCTTCGTAGAATATGTGGGAGCCAATATGAGCATCCAGGTTCCGCTATTGGTTATTGACCGGAGACGTGTCTCGGTCATGTCTACATTGTTCTCGAACCCGTAGGGTCCGCATGCTTAAAGTTCGATGACGGTTATATTATCAGTTTATGTGTTTTGATGTACCGAAGGTAGTTCGGAGTCCCGGACAAGATCGGGGACATGACGAGGAGTCTCGAAATGGTCGAGACGTAAAGATCGATATATTGGACGACTATATTCGGACATCGGAAAGGTTCCGAGTGGTTCGGATATTTTTCGGAGTACCGGAGAGTTATGGGAATTCGCCGGGGAGTATATGGGCCTTATTGTGCTTTAGGGGAAAGAGAGAGGAGAGGCTGCGCGCCCCCCCAAGGCCTAGTCCGAATTGGATTAAGGGGAGGGGCTGCGCCCCCTCGTTCCTTCTCTTCTCTCTCCCCTTTCCTTGACTCCTACTCCTACTACTTGGAAAGGGGGGAATCCTACTCCCGGTGAGAGTAGGACTCCTCCTAGGGCGCGCCATAGAGAGGGCCGGCCCTCCCCCTCCTCCACTCCTTTATATACGGGGAGGGGGCACCCTTGGAGAGACAACAATTGATCCCTTGGATCTCTTAGCCGTGTGCGGTGCCCCCCTCCACCATAATCCACCTCGGTCATATCGTAGTGGTGCTTAGGCGAAGCCCTGCGTCGGTAGAACATCATCGTCGTCACCACGCCGTCGTGCTGACGGAACTCTCCCTCAAAGCTCGGCTGGATCGGAGTTCGAGGGACGTCATCGAGTTGAACGTGTGCTGAACTCGGAGGTGTCGTGCGTTCGGTACTTGATCGGTCGGATCATGAAGACATACGACTACATCAACCGCGTTGTGCTAACGCTTCCGCTTTCGGTCTATTAGGGTATGTGGACAACACTCTCCCCTCTCATTGCTATGCATCACCATGATCCTGTGTGTGCGTAGGATTTTTTTTGAAATTACTACATTCCCCAACAGTTGTGTCCCAGGAGCTCAACTGGATCTTCCTTGTCATCGCCACTATTCTCTTTTGGTGTATCCACCATGTATACGTCGTACGAGGAAGTGGCCGTCCAATGTCTGGTAAACGACGGATTTTGGGCCTCTTCTTCTCTTGCATCGTCATCCATGTCGTTGATGTCTTCAGAGCCATAATCAAGCGTGTCGGTTAAGTCCTCGACAGTGGCTTTGAAGTGGGCGGTGGGTGGGAAACGAAACTCTCCGTCATCAGCCTTCAGTTCGAACCGGATATAATTCGGCTGTGAGTCCCCCCGCTAAGGATAGACTTTTTAATGAGTTTAGCACATCGCCCAAGGGCGAGTGCCGGAAGATGTCCGCGGAGCTGAATTCGAGATCGATGACTGATGGAGCTCGACGCATGTGGACGCGCGTAATTCGGAATCTGTGGTCGGAGACGAGTCCGGGGCTCCGATGACACAGGCTCCACTCGAGGTTGGGTCTGTGTGCGGCTCCGACGCCGCGGGGACTGCGACATCCATGGCAGGGTTGAGCTTCCCGTCGTCGGACGACACGATCTGCTCCGGATCTAAGGCCAGAGCAGTTACAGGTGCTATCTCCTGGGTGTGGTCCGATGACAGATTTACGTCATGTTCATCGTGGTGGCGGGGAGCGGCTGCCGCGGTCTCGAATCCGTCGAGGATCAAGTCTCCGCGGATGTCCGCGACGTAATTCAAGCTCCCAAATCTGACCTGATGGCCAGGGGCGTAGCTTTCGATCTGCTTCAGATGGCCAAGCGAGTTGGCCCGCAGTGCAAAGCCGCCGAATACGAAGATCTGTCCGGGGAAGATGACTCCCCCTTGGACAGCATCATTGTAGATGATCGAAGGAGCCATCAAACCTCTTGATGACGGCACAGAGAAACTCTCGATGAAAGCACCAATGTCGGTGTCAAAACCGGCGGATCTCGGGTAGGGGGTCCCGAACTGTGCGTCTAAGGCTAATGGTAACAGGAGGCGGGGGACACAATGTTTACCCAGGTTCAGGCCCTCTCTATGGAGGTAATACCCTACTTCCTGCTTGATTGATCTTGATGAATATGAGTGTTTACAAGAGTTGATCTACCACGAGATCATAATGGCTAAAACCCTAGAAGTCTAGCCTGTATGACTATGATTGTATCTCTCTAATCCGGACTAGGCCCTCCGGTTTATATAGACACCGGAGGGATCTATGGTTACATCAAGTCGGTTACAAAGAAGGAAATCTTCATATTTGGTCGCCTAGCTTGCCTTCCATGCCAAGGAGAGTCCCATCCGGACACGGGTAGAGTCTTCGGTCTTGTATCTTCACAACCCATCAGTCCGGCCCATGTCCAACAGGCCGGACGCCCGAGGACCCCTTAGTCCAGGACTCCCTCAATCAGGGCTTTAGAATGTGAGGGTTACATAAGGACAATCTAGTAACAAAAGATATAGACCTTAGAGGATTCGAAGAGATTGTACTCAGTGGTTCCGAACGCACAAAGTGACCTGTCCATATAGTCTTGGAGGCTTCGGAGGAAATATACCGGAGGGTCCAAATGAAACTTAGGGTTTGGGTAGTTCACCAATCCCATCTCGGAGGATCTGACCGCTCACCATTCAAAGGGTCAACACTATACTGGGATCCTAGGATTTCCTATTGGATGTTCTCAGAATGTCCAGACGAGTGTCACTCGGAGGGCCCGAATGAGGTTTTGATTACAAACCTAACTGACTCAGAGCTACCAGATAGCTATCACTCGAGGGCATTGAACGTGAGCAACAATTTTATGCAGATCCTGTATATACTGAATCACTCACTTAGAGGGTTCGGGCTGCACATAATGCAACCAACTAACTATCCATGGAAATCTTGGAGGCTCCGGACAGAGACCATTCAAATGTTGAACGTATGAATTCATGCCAAATAGCATGAACAAATCTCGGTCTCGTGGTGTGATTGCCCGTTCGTGTATGATTCTTTCTGCGAGAGTTTTCGTGTTGTTGAGAATTTTGCAAGAGTTTATAGGGTTTACCCCCCCCCAAGCTCCAAAAGCAATTATAGGTGCGTCCTAATTGTTCTTTTCAAAATGGAGGCTCATTAAAGGACCATGTTTCCGTTAACCCCATAAGTAAACCTAGTTAATTCCCCCCAAAAAAGTAAACCTAGTTAAATCACACTAAACGGTTGATCCAAAAAAAATATCACACTAAACGGACGCGAGAGACAGTACCTAGTTTTTTTTGAGAGAACGTCGGCTTTATAGATCAATGAACAACATTACACAGAGTTTGCCGGATGCAATCCGGAACAGAATGGAACACACAAAGACTAGAAGAGTTCATACAAGATTTAGCTAGCACATGAGCAGGAACATTTAAATGCCGACGAACATGTTTGAAGGACACTGAAGAGAAACCTTCAGACAAAGACTTGATATCAGCCACCACCACTCCAATTGAAGAACGGTCCCTCATAGGCGAGTTGATCCTTTGGACAAGTGAGAGACAGTCAGCGGCGAAGATAACATCTGATACTTGTTCATCATGCGCCAAAAGAACAGCACGTCGAAGAGCCATGGCCTCAGCCATTTCAGGTTCCAAGCTACCCGCAATAGGCTCGCTACAGGCCACCACGAATTGACCTCCGTCAACCCTGCCGACGACCCCAATGCCGGACTTATCCAGGCTTGAGAAAGTTGCAGCGTCTGAGTAGAACATAATGGTACCTGACGGCGGCGGAGACCAGTTGGAGCTGGACGCATTGGTTTCACGCCTGTGTTCAGATACTGGAAGGAAAAGATGCTGCAGGATAAGGGCGACATAAGCCTTGATCTTCTCAGCAGTACGTCGTGGATGGGGAGCCTCCGGATTGTTTCTCGTAAAATTTCGAGCCTCCCAAATATGCCAGAGGGTCACAACCAGGACAATACGCACCTGATCAGACGACCTTGCCAAGAAGTCAAAAATCCATTGCCTTGGAGACAGAAAAGTGCCACGGTGCAGCTGAAATTATATTCCTCTTTGACGATATCCCACACGTCCCTGGCATGTGGGCAAAACAGCAGAGCATGCTCAACAGATTCAGACCGAGCACAAAAGCAGCAGTGTTCAGAGTTGGGTACCTGGCGGCGTTTAAGTTGTTCCCCAGATGGTAAACAATCCTGCGCAAAGCGCCATAAGACGACTTTCATCTTGCCCGGTGCTTTGATAGACCATAACAATCTCCAATCCATTTCCTGGGAAGAAAAATTGTAACTCAAACCCATTCCTTTGTTACTATGAGACTCCAGGAAGAGTGCAGACCGAGCCAAATTGTAGGCTGATCGCACCGTGTATTCTCCGAATCTTGTGAATGGCCATCGAACAAAATCCTCACCATGCTTGTAGATAGGGATCCGAAGAATCTCGCATGCGACGTCGTTCCGAAAGAAGGCACGCACCGTTGCTTCATTCCAGGACCCGCTTTCCTCATCCATAAGGCACTTAACTTTAGCATTAGCAGGAATAGGAGAGAGCGGCTGAAGAACACAAGGCGGAGATGATGGGATCCAGTGGTCAGAAATAATGTGAACCTGGCAGCCGTCCCCAATTCCCCATTGAACTCCCTTCTTGAGCAGGTCACGGCCAGCAAGAATGCTGCGCCAAGTGGCAGAAGCCGAACGCGGGGCCGGTGCATTCCAGAAATCCGTGTGAGGGAAATACCGGCCTTTTAAGACACGAGCACACAAGGAGTCTGGATTAGTAAGTAGTCGCCACCCTTGTTTGCCCAGCATTGCCAAATTGAAAATGTGCATATCCCGAAAACCCATCCCGCCAAACGACTTGGGCGTTGAGAGCCAGTCCCATGATCTCCAGTGTATCTTCTTTTTCCCTTCCTCTCTGCCCCACCACTCATCTGCAATAATTTGTCTGAACATTCTGCAGATAGCCTTAGGAAGTTCAAAGCAGCTCATGATGAAAGTAGGGATCGCCTGAATGATAGATTTCAGTACTGTTTCTTTCCCTGCTCTCGAGACCGGTCGATCAGACCATCCATGAACACATCGCCAAGCTCTATCTGGCAAGAACTTGAAGATACTAGTAGGGGATTTACCAACCTCGGTAGGCATACCAAGGTATGTGTCATTGAAGGCTTCATTAGATATCCCAAGACTCGCCTTCACTCTTTGCTTAACAGTCTCCGAACAGCCATGACCAAAGAGTAAAGAGGACTTATCCTTGTTAATTAACTGACCAGAACCAGAGCAATATAGGTCCAGAGTAGTCTTCAAAGCAGCCACGCTACGAGCATCAGATCTTGCAAAGAAGATACTGTCATCGGCAAACAGGAGATGTGAGATAGGAGGACCGGAGCGACCGTTCCTAATGCCATGTAGCTCGCCACAACTCTCCTTTTGGAGTAACAGACTTGACAGTCCTTCGGTGCAGAGCAGAAACAAATAGGGGCTGATAGGATCACCCTGACGAATTCCTCTCGATGGAACAACAGGTGCAGTAAGCTCACCATTAACCCTTACAGCATAGCGGACATTGGTGACACACCTCATCACTGAATTGATCCACGCAGGGTTAAAACCAAGTCTGGAGAGACAACCATGAAGAAAACTCCACTCAACACGGTCATAGGCTTTCGTCATGTCAATCTTCAAGGCAAAGAAGGGTTGTTTAGCTCGCTGATGTCTGATGGTGTGAAGAGATTCATAAGCAATAAGAGAGTTGTCAGTGATCAATCTTCCAGGCACGAATGCACTTTGAAACTCAGAGATGACAGCAGGGAGCAATAACTTCAAACGATTGGCCAAGACCTTCGAGGCTATCTTGTAAAGAACATTACATAGACTAATTGGGCGGAAATTCTTCAGGTGCTTGGGTCGTGTCACTTTAGTAATAAGGACGATCACTGAGTCACAAAAACCCTCCGGAATTGAACTTCCATCCAAAAAGCATCTCACAGCTCGACAAATCTCCTCTCCCAAGAAGTCCCAATGATTCTGATAGAAGAGGGCTGGAAAGCCATCAGGTCCAGGAGCTTTAGTAGGACCCATCTGGAATAGAGCAGCCCTGATTTCCTCATTGGTGTAGGGCTTACTCAAATCCTCATTCATCTCAGGAGAAATCTTTTGAGGGATAGCATCCAGGACTGCATCAGCATCATCACAAGGTTCAGATGTGAAAAGTTTCTCGTAGAATTGTTGCACCAAACCTTTAATCTCCCGTTGAGTATCACAAAAGGACCCATCATCACGGACCAAACGCTGGATTTTGTTGATCCTCTTACGGGCAGCAGCTCGAGCATGGAAAAACTCGGTGTTGCGATCCCCCTCACGCAACCAGTCAACTCTCGAACGCTGACGAGCCATGATTTCTTCTCTTTCAAATAACTCACAAAGTTGAGTCTCAATAGATCTTTCCTCTGCCAAAGATGAGTCCGTGACTGGCATAGACCGGATGGACTTAAGTCGTCGCTCCAGTCTATTGATCTGACGCCGGATAGAACCAAAAGAGTCACGACTCCAGGACTTAAGGGCCCCAGCGACACGGTGAAGATTGTCCCATGTCGCCTGCAGAGAAGAATCACCACTCCGCCCCTCAGTCCAGGCACGTTCCAACTGCTCTCTATAGTCGGCTGCCCGCAACCACATAGCCTCGAACTTAAAACCTTGCTGCACTGGTCGTTGTGCCCTCTGGGTGGGCTGCCCGGCAAGCTCGATCAAGATAGCATAATGATCAGAGGAGGTGGTGATCACATGTTCAACGGCGCATACATCATGCAACCTTATAAAATCTGAATTGGCCACTGCTCTATCAAGCCGGACTTTCACATGGCACTTCGGGTCTTGGCGATTACTCCACGTAAACTTAGGCCCAGAGAAACCCAAATCCATCAACTCACAGTCCATGAGACAATCACGAAAGGCTGAAATCTGAGCTTCAGATCTGTCCCGGGGACCACAATGCTCGTCCTGGGATAGAACCTCATTGAAATCCCCACATACAATCCAAGGACCCTGCCATTGAGCTTTCAAACGTTTCAGCAACTCCCAGAATTGTGGCCTATCCTCTCTCCTCGGTTCGCCGTACACAAAGGTAGCACGCCAAGTTGAGCCTGCCTCCGAAGTAACAAGAACATCAATACATCGAGCATTGCTCCCCTTGAGAGAGACATCAACAGACGCCGTCCAAAATAGAGCCAAACCACCACTCAGGCCGTCGGAATTGACAGCCAAACACCCGGTAAATCCTAGTGACCACATAAAGTTTCTAACACGTGAATCCCTCATCTTCGTCTCAGAGAGACAGTACCTAGTTACCTACACGAGGGACTGACCACCGAGCGGCCTTAACGCACACGCAAAATCGAAATCAAACCCCAACTAACCACCGAAGAAAAAGCTCCACACGAAAAAAACAAACACCGAGGAAAAAGAACAAAACAGAGGATGAGCTGCTGAAACCAAAGCACATTCCAGCACGAGGGGGAGAAGGGAGAGGGGAGCGGCAAGAAAACCCAAACCAAAAGCCCCCAGAGCTCCGGATCCACCTCCCGCATTGCTTCCAGGCCGCCAGATTCGTCCGAATCCGGCGCTTGCCCCGCCGGAGGGCTCGATCTGGCCCCGGATCGACCGGCATTCCGGCCCCGTGCACGCTCCAGTCCCGGCGGTGAGGCATGGGGACCTTCGGTGGCCAGTTCGAGGACTTCCATGCGGGTGAGCCCGTCGATCTGAGCCTTCCCTTTTCTGTTCGCTGTGGGAGAATGGCTCAGTTCAAGCTGCCGAGCTCAAAGCTTGGTTCTTTAAAGAGTCCTCTTTCACGCACCATTCGTGTGTATGTTTGCTGAAACTTCGAACTGGGGAGATTCAGTTCTTGTTGAGCTCCTGGTCAGGCCCAGTGTTTGGGGCGTTGAGGTTTCTTGTTTCCTATTTTGGCAGTGCAAAACGACGCACCTGTTTCTCTTTAGCACCCAGCTTTGCTTAATTTTTGTCCGGATACCGTCGTTTTCTTACTGTATAAAATTGAATTTGGGAGCTCAAGGTTTCGATTTTGACACATGGTACCCATTTCTCACGCTTTGTTTGTTTTGGTGATATACAAACATTTCCAGACGACCGGCGTGCGGAGGTGATAGATTGGCTCGGCGGGCTGCTGCCGGAGTTCGATTTGCCGCTGGATTCTTCAGACGAGGAGCTGCGGGAGTACCTTATCGACGGAACGGCGCTGTGCTACACTGCGGACAAGCTCATGCCTGGTGTTCTGGAGGTGGCCAATCGATCTCAGAGATGGTGGATGCTTTCTGTCTGTTCCCCTTGCTGTGCTGATATAGCTTCCTCTGTAGGGGGTTTGGGGTGGTTATGCATCAGACCATCGGTCAAATGTGAAGAAGTTCCTCTCTGTTATCGCGGAGATGGGGCTACCAGGATTCAGCGTCAAGGATCTTGAGGAGGTAAGCTTGCTCCTGTCACGTGAAGCTGTTATATACTGGAATCATTATGATGCTATTATGTGTTCCAACTGAATGCTGCTATTTCTCATGTCAAGCTGCAGGCTAATATGTTAGGGCAGTTCGTGTTTACTACTTACTCCCTCCGTTCGGAATTACTTGTCTCGAAAATGGATGTATCTAGAACTAAAATACGTCTAGATACATCCATTTCTGCGACAAGTAATTCCGAACGGAGGGAGTACTTACTTGGACCTTTTTGGCATTAAGGATTCTAGTCTTGTAGACACAGAGTAGCAGTAGTGTGGTTACGATTCATATAGATGATTTAATTGCACCTATATGATATGGGACATCCAATTAACTTTGCCCTTGTTATTAGTAAGGCTGGAAGGGATTTATTGATGTGGAACCAGAGTGGTCTTAGTTAGATGTTCATATGCTGCTGTAGAATTCTGTCGAACAATGGAAGCAAGTTCGTTGAAAGTATTGACTGAATGTGCCTCATTCCTCAGATGCTTACTCCTAACACTTATGGTTACGGATCTGTTCAGATGTTCTTAAGAGGCAGATACAATAAAGCTAGATACCTTCAGATCCACTTTTGAGCTGCCAAATGAATTTGTAGTTCTGTGTTCCTGTCCATATCCTTTTATGTTCTCATATTTCCTTATTAACTCCTGTCGGTTCTATGATTACAGGGATCAATGTCGTCTATAGTAGAGTGCCTCTTGGCTCTAAGAGATAATGTGTCAGCAGGATTGGGTGAAAATATGTCTAACTATGCTGCTAAGACTCCTCCAAGGCCTGTGGCTCCAGTTTCCACACCAGGAAGGAGATCTCCTGGAGAGGATAGAAGAAGGGGTCTTTGGGACGCTAAATCCCCACAAAGAAGTCCACTTCTTTCAGGTGTGCCCATCTTCTCGATTCTCTTGCATGAAGTGCCATATGTCAGGACCATCAAACACTATTACTTTCTATTTGAAAGTTCAAACAAGAATACTCAGTATTTGGCTGCATAGCACTGATGATTAGCATTGGCTAGATGTAGCACATCCTGTGAATTGTAGAGTTCTACAAATTGCCACAGTGACGAAAATTTATATGACCCAGCATTGTTACTTCAGCATGGCTTTTGTATATTGGTAACGTTGATTACGCGTGTTGTTATATGGTGCAAGTAACATTTATAACTTCCAGGTTCTGTTGCTTATCCCCTCCAATTTTGACTTAGGGTGTTAATCGATGATTATGTTTTCCATCCTTTGCAGGACAGAAGGCCAACGAGGTTTTCCAATTTAAGCGCGGACAATACACAGATCTTCCTGCTGCTAAGATTTCAGAGATGATCCAGTCAAACAGTTTAGATGTAACATCTTTAGTGTCACATTCCATACCAACTTAATACTTATTTGTCTCACCCTTTTCCTAATGATAACCATCTTTTTTCAGAATGCCCCTACTCAATCACTTCTTAGAGTTGTTAACGGCATTCTGGATGAAAGTATTGAGAGAAAAAGAGGAGAAATACCACATGTATGCCTACTTGCCTAGTTCTGGTGACTTTGAATAAATGAATTTTATGGAACACTAATGTTTATTTCTTTTATCCTTCGTTATTGATGACTAACTTTTTCCTACTTGTCCCAGCGAGTTGTTTATTTACTAAGGAACGTTGTTCAAGAGATTGAGCACCGCATTTCTATTCAAGCAGAACACATTAGAAATGTAAGGATACAGTTTGTTTCGAATTGCCCCTTTTCCATGTGAATTGAATTCCTTAATCAGATGGTAACTTATTTTTCAGCAAAATAGCATCATCAAAACACGCGAGGATAAGTACCGTTCAAAAATTAAAGCACTCGAGACATTAGTAAATGGAACAAATGAAGAAAACGAGGTAAGCCTGAAATTATCGATGGTTAGAAAATGTCTACAAGGCGCTGTAATACTGACAACACGTGCTTATCTTTTCAGATGGCAATAAACCGTCTTGAGCTAGTTAAGGTATTCAATAAATCCTCATATATTTCTATTAGTCTCATGTATTTTTTCATGTATTTTACTTGCTTTTACAACAACAACAACAAAGCCTATCAGTCCCAAACTAGTTGGGGTAGGCTAGAGTTGAAACCCATAAGATATCGAAACCAAGTCATGGTTCTGGCACATGGATAGCTAACTTCAACGCACCCCTATCCCTGTCCAATGCATTTTCTTGCTTTGCTATCTAGAAAACTTTTATTTTTTAGAAATGCTGGAAACTCTATTTTGGACTATATAAATTTGAAGTTACATATTAGTTATGTACTGTATGCATATGCAGTGTCAACTAATTGTGATAAAAATAGTACACATGTGTTTTTCTTATAGGTAGAGAAGTCAAAAATTGATGAGAGAAGAAAGATAGGCGAGCAAGACATGGTCCGGCTGATGCGTGAAAAGGAAAATGCAGAGAATACAGTTACTAACCTTCAGCAGGAAATTCAAGTCATGAGTAGGATGTTCGAAGAATACAGGGAGCAGATGGAAGAAAAAACAAGCCAAATGGAGGAACACTTGACTCTAAGAGCTAAGGAGGCAGAGTTTCTTCTTACGCAATCGAAAAAGAGAGTTGAAGAAGTTGAAACTGCTTCTGAACTACAATCGCAACTCTGGAGCAAGAAGGCAAATACTTTTCGAAGTTTTATGGATAACCAAAAACTGTCTATTAAGGTTAGTGTAGTGTATCTTTGTGTTATTAAGTTCTTTCAGATTTTAGTTTATAGTTTTCTGACTATTCAACTCTTTCAGGATATAAGGATATCGTCTCAGTCAATTAAGCAGGAAATGTTTGCCCTTCAAATGAAATGGAGGGATGAAATATCTAACATCGGTATGTAGACTATTGCTCATGACGTGTGTATTTGCATTGTCCTTATCCACAAATCGTGTTTTGTTACTTCACTATTTTGGTTTGCTTTGTCTTAAAGTTCATAATTGTGTAGGACTTGACCTAAAAGGTTTGGTGGATGCCGCTGAAAATTACCATGGCGTTCTTGCTGAAAATCAGAAGTTATTTAATGAAGTGCAAGAACTAAAAGGTAATTCTTGCGCTGTTTACTGTTGGAGCACACTTTGCGACTGTAACTAATTTGTTAATATATTGCTTCTTATCAGGTAATATAAGAGTATACTGTCGTGTCAGACCATTTCTTCCTGGTCAAGACGGAAAATCAACCGCAGTTGATTATATTGGTGAGAATGGTGAAATTCTCATTTCAAACCCCTCCAAGCAAGGAAAGGATGGCTATCGGATGTTCAAGTTTAACAAGATCTTTAATACACATGTTTCTCAAGGTATATATCCATTAAACTAAGTAATCGATCAAAAACAACTATTTTGGTGTATATTTGAATATTGATCATTAACGAGTTATGTAATAACTTACAGCTGAAGTTTTCTCCGATATCCAGCCTTTGATTAGATCTGTTCTTGATGGATTCAATGTGTGCATTTTTGCATACGGCCAAACTGGATCTGGCAAAACATACACAATGGTATAATCTTTGACTTGTTCAGGAAAACAAACTTGATTAATATACTTTCTTGGGGATATTGCTAATTAGGAAATAATGTGCTTTGTATGGTGATTTAAGTCACACCTTTGCATTTCAATTGAACCCCAAAATAAATCACATATGTGCAACAGTAATTTTGTGAGTGAAGACAGGACCAAATGTGCATTGTACAAAAGAGACCATATGCACAGCTTATTTCTCAAACAGTAAAGTTGCACTCTTGTCCTTTTTGTATACTTCATATGTTAGTATATTTTTTAGCAAACTTTTGCAGATGTACATGTTTTGTGTACCCACCCATACAAGCGAATTATTACTAACTGTATGTGTCGCCATTTTTTGTTTTAGAGCGGCCCCGGCAAATCAAAAGAAGATTGGGGTGTTAACTATCGAGCTTTAAATGACTTGTTTGATATCTCGTTAAAAAGGAGAAACACTTTCTCATATGAGGTGGAAGTGCAAATGGTTGAGATATACAATGAACAAGTCCGGGATCTTCTATCAAATGATATTGCACAAAAGAGATATCCTTTATTAAACATCTATTTTGTTTCTGTTATCATATCTTTCTTTGTTCTGCTATTCGTATAACATGTTATTCTTGACATAAAGAAACACTCGGTATTTGGAGTACTTCTCAACCTAATGGACTTGTCGTACCCGATGCGAGTTTAATTCCTGTCAAATCAACATCGGATGTATTAGACTTAATGGAAATTGGACAAGCAAATAGAGCAGTTGGATCAACAGCGCTGAATGAAAGGAGTAGTAGGTCCCATAGGTATGTAGATTTGACTACTAAGTGAAGTTATCCCAAAAAAATCTTGTGAGAGGACAAGCAAATAGAGCAGTTCTAAAAGCTTTGTTTGCATGCAGCATTTTAACCGTGCATGTGAGAGGTCTGGACGTGAAGAATGGATCTACTTCTCGAGGATGTCTACATCTGATTGATCTTGCTGGGAGTGAGAGAGTAGAGCGATCTGAAGCAACCGGAGATAGATTAAAGGAAGCACAACATATTAACAAATCTCTTTCTGCCCTTGGAGATGTCATCTTTGCTTTGGCCCAGAAGAATGCCCATGTGCCCTACAGAAACAGCAAACTGACTCAAGTTCTTCAGAGCTCTTTAGGTAAACATAAGGTTGCCAGTAATTATGTATGTGGACAAATTTTCTTGTTTTTACAAAATTTACCTTTTCATGTAGGTGGGCAAGCAAAGACGCTAATGTTTGTTCAGATAAACCCTGATGTGGAATCATGTTCAGAAACCATAAGTACTTTGAAATTTGCTGAAAGAGTTTCTGGGGTTGAGTTAGGTGCTGCAAGGAGCAACAAAGAGGGCAAGGATATAAAAGATCTGCTAGAACAGGTTTTTTTTGCCCTCCATCTCTGATGAACTTCAAATTACTTGTTTTGATTTGAACTGTAAACATTGGTGAGCAAGCTTTATGCAGAGTTCATATGGCCAGTTTATATGCTATTTTCCTTGTTGTATCTCCTCAAGTAAAACCCTTGTCTGCAGGGAAACTCAAGTTAACTATTGAATGGAAAACTAAAAAAGAAGATACATTGTCTAGCTAACTGGAGTAAATACATTTATATATCTTAGCCTGTTGTTTATTAATATTGTCTGCTGATGCTTTGCGGTATACTCTTATCATATAGTTTCCACTTTCAGTCATGAATATTCTTTCTATATCAGTTTCTCAAGTGTCATCCTCATTGTATCCAGGTTGCGTCTTTGAAAGACACAATATCGCGAAAGGATATGGAAATCGAACAGCTTCAAGTCAACAAAGTCAAATCTCCCAGTTCATTAACAGATAAAAGTGGCAGTAGCTTGCTAAAACAGTCCTCTACGGCAAGCCAACAGAACCAACTAATATCAGGTAAAAGACCGCTGAAGTCTCAAAACTATACAGCGGTCAACAGAGGCAAGAAATAACCTTTGCTTCCCACTCACCAATATGTATATGCAGGGTCCATTGGATCAGGTGAAACTGAATACGAAGATAATGCATCCGACGATGGTTGCTCGGTAGGTGAAACCGAGTATTCTGTCGGCAGCGCTTCAGAATCAGCAGCAGATCGAATGTAAGTGCCCATTCTGCTTTCTTTCCTATTATCTCTCGTATGAAACCATCATGCACCACACCAGCGCCGGAATTTATTTTACTTCCCCACAAAAGATAACTTAAAACACCGTACTCTGAACTCAAAAGGGTTTCCCATCAGTTCTTTTGGCCTCACATCACAGAAAACGCCTCTCAGCCTGATGTGTAACAAACATTTTGTACAATTGCAGGCAGAAGGGTCCATCAAGACTGACCAGGTTTTTCCTGACGAAGAATGGGCAGCCAGCGGCTTCGAGACCAAAACCAAAGGAACCTGCTCCAAAGACGACGACCATAGGTACGCATTCGCAGGCAACCTGGCATCTCTATGATATGCTTGCTAGGCCACTGGTGCCTGGCATCAACCAGAAAATTCATAAACCAGAAATATTGACATTATGAAACCAGAATCTCAATACTGTACTGACTGGAGCTACTGTATTCGTAAACCAGGTCGCCGGAACTCGATAGCCAGCCAGGTCCCGACCGGGGCTTCTTCGATCAAGCCTCCGAAGAAACGGGTGGTCCAGTAGATGATGCCGATGATGGACAGCTGCAGTGGTGTCTTTGCATCTGTCACGAGACACTGAATGTTGTTGCCCTGTAAACCTGTAGCACAAGGCGCGGGTTAGGATTGTTGTAGTACCTTATGTATCGATTTCACTGGGCAGGCAGCCATGTATGTACCTGTGACACAACTCCGAATGATTTGAACTAAGGATGATGAGCAGCCGAGCTACGCTTGCTGGCCGCTGTGATGAGATATGATGAGTATTTGGGTTTATTGGCCTCCTGTTGTAAAACCTGCATCTGCATGCATCCTGATGCAAAATGCTGCGGCGCGATGTGCCTCCGGATCTGTCACCGCGTCATGCGAGGAGGAGGTGGTGGCGGCCGGCCGGCCTACTGCCGCTTTTGCCACCGGAGACCGGTTGTGCAAGCTGTGCTGTGCTGTCTCTGGCACTGGCTATGGTAACTGTTGTAGCACAAAGGGGCTGATCACTGAAGAGTATGCCTTTAATAAAACAGAAAAAAGAACGCCACATATTTTCCTCTTGTGCTTTGTGGAATGACTTTCCAGAAACATCTTCGTACGCGCAGAAGGGGGGGTAAAAAAAGTGATTGCGGTGAGCGTGGATCGAACACGCGACCTTCAGATCTTCAGTCTGACGCTCTCCCAACTGAGCTATCCCCGCTGTTGATGCCTCTGTTCAAACAAGATTATTTAACCAATACAGCACCTCACGGACTGAGTTGCCAACATTGTTGATTTTTTGTTAATAAAAGAAGGACCAAACAATGCTGTAACGACTAAAGTTAGTTGGAACAAAACACTTCAACCCATTGTTATATGCTAGCTGCTCGTGCGTACTCAACTACTGGCACTGATACAAGATCAACCACTCCAAGCTAACGACAGAAACAATCGTTAGGGTTTTCGCCGCTTCGCGCCACGCAGCCGCCGGCCTGCCTCGCCTCCTGTGGCCTTAGGGCTATGGAGACGCGGTGGATTCCGGTCCTTACTGGCGGGAGGGCTCCGTTTTTAGGTATTTTCTAATTTTCGTAGGGTTTGTGTCATGTTCAAGAAGACGAGTCAGCGGCGACTTCTTAAGATGGAATAAGTTTCTCTCTGCCTAGCCCCCATTTCGGTGGTGCTTCTAGCGTCGTCGGAGGGTGTGTGGAGGTTTGTCTCCGCCGGATTTTGCAGGATTTGGTCGGCGTTTGTCATCGGTGGATCCACTTAGATCCGGTCTTTGTTCGTCTATGTTTGCGTGTCTGGTTGGATGCTTTTGATCTATGCTTCTCTTCATCGTCGGCGGTTGCTGTTCTGGTGTGCTGGTCCTCTGAGACCTTAGCACGACGACTTCTCGACTGCCTACTACGACAAGGTTTGCCCGGCTCCGATGATGGCGGCACGCCTTCGGCTCGCTACAGTGCTTGTAGTCGTCGCTATATGGTCTATGGATTTGGATGTAATTTTTGCTTACAGTGTTTTTTGTACTACAAATTGACGGATGATGAATAGGTGGGAAGTTTTTCCCGCAAAAAAAACACAGCGATTTTCTTTTTCATTTTTTTCTTTGAAAAGGATGATTACCCAGGGCTCTATCAGATAATGCACACAGCGAACAAAAATGCTAGACGTACAAAAGAATACAGGATTTTACAGGCTCTTTTCATCTAGTAACCAATCACAAACTTGCCTCCCCTGATTTTCAGGGGTGGTCCTGATTGAAACGCTATGGAGCGACAGGACGCTGAGCATGCCTTCATTTAAAGCAGTTGAAAGGGAGCAAAGCACTTTGTCGTCCGAGGAACATCTTTAACAGAACGCGGAAGGATATTTAGATAGTACAAACAGCACAGACTGTTCACTAATGATGTACGTAGTACCTAGCATCATTCCACCATCTTCTCTTTCGAGCTGGCAATCTGGTTTCTCATCTCTGCCACAAAGAAAAGGAAGCTTCACACTCTGTCTCCTACAACAAGGGAAGAGCTCAAGCCGGGCGCCTACAAATATTAGAGCAGCCAGAACTAATCCATGAAGCAAATATACGTTGATTGACCACCGGTGCCATGGCTACTGCGTCCTTCGTCGCCTACCTCGAGACGCCTAGAGAGCTCCGGGTGCTGGGGTTCCGGGCGCCGCCCCCGTCTCCGGTCACCGGCGTTCTATCCAACGGTGGCTCTGGATCCCCTGAGTACGGCGAGTGCCCCGACGGCAACGAAGATGACGAGGTCGGCAGGTTCCTGCGCCGCTCCGCCAGGGTCCCGGTGCTGCGGCTGCCGGAGAGGGACATCCCACGGAAGAAGAAGAATGATAAGGCGGTGTGGGCTCCCCCAGTCATCGACATGCGCCTGCTGGCCACGCCGGATACCGGTGGGCTAGTGGTGGAGACGCTGAGGTCGGCGGCCGTCGCGTTTGGCTGCTTCCAGGTGGTTGGCCATGGGGTCAATGAGTGCTTGGTCTCTGCTGCGGCGGGGAGGGCGAGTTCGCCTACGCCGGAGGAGGCCGGTGGAGAAGATGACGAAGATGGTGAGGAGCTGTGGTGGTCACCGAGCGAAGGAGACCAGTTGAGGTGCGAACTTGCCCATTTCATTGGAAGGCAACTAATCAAAGGACTCCATATGATGCTAACCCCTGGTTTTGCTGTGCCCAGGAACGGAGCAGACGATCTGTTCACCCAGCTGGAGCAAACCGCAGCTAAACTCATGGACGCCCTGCGGGACAGCGTTGGCGCCACCGATTCCCTGGCCGGAGCTGACACGAACGGCTCGCTCCTCTGCATCCGCACGCACCACCGCCGGCAGTGCGATGGCGGAAGCGGCTCTGTTGGCCCTATCACTATCAGCCAGGACGCCATCCTCAGGATGCTGATCAAGAGCTCACGCCGCCCACGGGCTCTCGCTCTCCACCTCTGCCCCGGCGCCTCCACGTTCCACGTCTTCTCTCGGCAGCGGGGACGGTCCAGGTTCCGCCCCCTCGGCGGCGCCGTCGTGGTCACCGTCGGAGACCAGCTTCAGGTGACGCACCAATCTCTTGAGCGTGACCTTTTTTGATTCCGAAGCTTACCGGCCTTGCAAATGCACGATGCATCATCACAATCATACATTGCCTTCTGGTTTACTTTCTTCGCTCTCCACGTATGCAGGCATGGAGCAGTGGACTCTACAAGAGCGTGGCCGGGAAACCGGCTTACAGCGACGGCGATCTCCGAGCAGACCGCGGCTGTGATGTCGTCTGGGCGGAGTACCTCCACTCCTGCTCTTCGGCTAGCATGGAGAGCGACGAGCCCCTGGACGCGGATGCCGGAAAGATCATTCAGTTGAATGTGCAGATCATGGTGGCAGCTTCCCTTGTACTCCTTTACCACTTTCTCCTGTCATGCTCGTGTACGATTTGGTCTTGAGAAGCTGCAGCAGGGCTTGTTGCCCTGACGATGCAGCTCGGTTTTTATTTCAAGTTCAGCTCGGCTTGTGGAAATAGATTTGGTGTGTCAGTTTCGGCGAGAATATTATTTAGTACGGGACCAAAAGGATAGGGTAGGAAGCAAGAACCTCTTTGGGGCTCTCACACGACCACAGGACCAGACAGGAGCACAGAACATTTAAGTCAGGTGTTTCGACATCTAAGTATCACCTTACACTGCAGTCAAGAGTCGTCCGCTACACAAAGGATTAACACGACTACAAAACATTTACTACTGTACACACTATTTTCTATAATTAACAGCCACAGGCAGAAACATCTTCACAAGAACACGCTAGGCCGCATTCACAACTTGCCCACGAACACAAAACTACCACTGAGCTGGATCAAAAAGATGAGGCTAACTCGCTCTTCAGCCCACATGGCAAAAGATTTCTACGATACGGTACGCCCATAACAGACTGAAGCAAGGTAGAGATTCTTGGACCATTTCTCCTGCAATGACACAAAGCGGCACAATTTGTCACAACAATTTCACAAGAATTACAGACGTTATCATTAAGTAGTGCAAGTGTGGACCTTCACATGCTGACTGGGGAAAGCAGATGTTCTCAGTGTCTCTTGAGTTTCATCAGTAGGCTTCCTTCTTGGTACACTTAAGATCAATGCAGTCTGATCCCAAGTTGCAGCAACTGCTGTTATCCGGTAACCACTATCCCACCTCTTATGGACTCCCTCACTAGGGTACAAGAAGTCCAGCTCAACAACCTGGAAAATAAATGCATGACAAACAAGGAATGCAAATAAACAAAATAACTGAACTTAGCTTGACAGTGTCGAAGTAAACAAACACCACCAGTGCAAATGATGATACCTGTTCCGAAAACCCTGCATTGCGGGACATAACAATCGCCCATTTATTTCCAGCAGTTGCCATGGAAGTCACATAGAAACCATCACGCCATTTCTTGTTTATCCACTTGAAGGGAAAGGTATCACTTACTTTGTAGGACTGCTGAGTATACAGTGTTCCTGCATAGACAAGCCAGATAGTCAAAATGATATTTCTATTGTAAGACAGAAAGGGCCTAAACTGCCAGCTTGTTACCTTTAGACATCACTACCAGGGAACTCCCATTGTTTGCTCCAGCAAGTGCAGTTATATAGTAGTTCCTATCCCATTGGTCCATTATCCATTCCTTCAAATAACCAGAAATCATGACATATAAATAGGTAATGTCAAAACAGATTATATATGTAATCTTGCTTCAAAAGGTTAAGTGCTTATTTTGCCATGAAAGAAACAGACTGCATGTTACTAACTTTGTGAAGGAAATGTGGTGAAAGTTCATAAACTTGAGAAGAGAACCCAGTGCCAGCATCCATGATTAGTGCCCACAGATTTGCACAAGATGATATGCAACTAATAAACAGCCCATCTTCATTCCCTTTGTCAATGTGTTGTACAAGCCTTGAATCTGCAACATTGTAGTGATACCTGCAACATCCAGAACAGTTATGTTGACAGTGTATATGTACAGTTGCTCAACAAAAAGAAAAAGGTGCACCATGCTGTTAACCGGAGTCAACATACCTTTGTTTCATAGGCCGCCTTGCATTATAAACACTTATCCACTGTGTTGCAGGCATTCCCATCCTGACCTTCTTCTTTGGTTGCTCATCTGTCTCTCCTTCCAACGATATGCGCCCTCTCTTTTGGCCAACTTGGTGTATAAGCTATATAGAAGTTGCAAGAGAGATTAGAAGAACTGAAGCAATGTTTTCAAATAGCAAACTAAAAAATAAGACTACCTTCTGAGCACCGTCTGTGTTGATTGGCCTGATGTCCGGATTTGGGCCCACTATACTATCAAAAAGGGAGATACACTTGGCATAGTTGGGTTCTTCATCAAACTTCAAGTTGACCACATATTCTACAAACTCCTTAAAGGGCTGAGGGCAGAAGCTACAGAGAGATTCTGGAGAGGTGCACATTTTCTTTTTGCAAACAAGAAAACCCTTGTTTTCACCCTGCAGGCAAAAACAATTACCAGTTTACATGTATACATCACTAGAATCAACATAACTGGAAAGGTGAGTCCCACAAATTACCTGGTAGCCTTGCCAAGGTAGACGTCCCCGTAGAAGAAAGACTAGTGTATAAGCCAGAGATTCTAAATCATCCCTCCTGCTGCCTATCCTCCCAAGATGCGCATGAACACTAGCATAACGAACTGTTCCCCTGAAACAACAGCCATGATAAAACAATAAGACAACTAGACCAGTATAACGTATGAATGATCTAACTATGTGTGCAAGCAAGCCTAAGATGCACAGAGGCATGGCAGGTCTACTGATTACTATTACATGAAGTTAAATTTGACATCTCAATGATTTGACAAAAAACAGGCTGTATTTCCTAGTCAGAGCGGGCAGCTATCAACATACTCCCTCCTTTCAGGTATGTGTCACACACACACACACACCCAATTAGCTGTACGAGAGCACGCGCAACACCTACATGGCAAGTAAGAGCATGGCTAATAGAAAAGCCTGCTGCTGGCTCTATGATTGTGCCATGTCACTTGAAGCCTTCACAAAAGTAGACTCATATAATAGGATGGATGTACATTAGCTATTAGATTGCCTATAGCACTGCATCACATGATTGGGAGGGAGGAAGAAACGCTAGCCAAAAGCTCTCACACCAGTTGCATGTGGTGCCTTTTTCTCGTTTCCTGTGCTGCAGCCGACTGTAGAACTAGCGCCCGCTTCGTTCTCTCTCTTCCCTTCTCACTCCACAATCCACACAGGATTTTGCTGACATGGAGCATGTAGTCTGCTGACTAGAACCTATTATACTTGCTCTAAATAACCACGGCTCCGCAAATAATTGGCTCACTCATTGACCATTGGCTGCATGCCTGCATGGTGTACAAGCAACAGCTTGCATGCAGCATTAAGTTAGTTCTCTCATGGGAGAGGTAATCTACCGGCCTAACAAATCCAAAAGATCTAAAAAATCTGAGCAGCCTAAAGATACCCGAACAGAGGGCGTGTCAGTCAGGATCTGTTGAATGGTACCAACTCAAATCTGGTATATTTCGCGATGTTAAGAAGAACATAAAAGCTAGTGGTTTCACAAGATATCGGAACCGGAAATGAGGAAAAATTACAAACGGAAAGTACAAAATGGCTGGCCAGTAACCGAAAAAAAAGGACGGCTTCTGGTGTAACAGCTGGTTGATGGATTTCTCGAAAAACAGGACACAGAGCGCATAGAGGAAATACGACAGAATATTCAACATTCAGAAAGTGTTAGCCACAATGTAAATGATGCATGTCAGTTATCATAAAGGAGTCATCAAGTCACCTGAAAATATCAGGCCGCTGGTCATACTCAACATGATGGCCTGTCGATCTATCCTTCCACTTGGTAGCTGTCATTAATGAAAAAACACCCAATTAATTCAGACTCCTAAATGTATCTCTAACCTAAAGAAGAGCTGAATACACAGGATTGTCGCGATGTTGGTAACTTGAGGAGCAAGTAAAATTAATTACCTAAGCCAAGGTCGACAAGAAACAGTTTTTTCTCTTCAGGAGTTCCAGGAGGTCCTAGCAAGAAATTCTCGGGTTTCACATCCCCGTGGACATATCTGCAATTGTTCACAAATATATGAGACGAAGGGGAAGGGTCGATGACTAAGAGTTAGGGATGCCAACTCACCCTTTTGAGTGCACTTTCTCAAGTATGGAGATAGCTTCGATAGCAATGCAAGCAACCATCTCAACTGACATTCTGCGAAATAAATAGTGATATTAATGGTCAGGTAAGAGCCTAAACGACTATGGAAATTTAGGGTTAATCTGATAACTCACGTGTGGGAATTATTACTACATGCATCCCACAGACTGAGACCTAGCATATCCATAACCTGCATTTTTAAGCAATTTAAGAAAAATCTAGAAATGAGCAAAATGAAATAAGCTTATGTTAGTCCAAAGCAAGTGCCAAGTACCATTACCATAATGAAGTAATCCCCTTGGCGGCCTTTGTAGTGGACTCGAGGAACCCCATGAATGCCACCGAGGATACTATACATGTTGTAGGCATGAAAATTGGTCAGCAGCACTCAGCAGCAATATCTGAGAATTACAGGAAAGCATTTATTTTACTACCCAAAAGTCACAAGGTCATGAATCCACTTACTCATAAACCTGCCACTCATAAGGAGGCCCATGGTTACATCCTTTGCTGTTCTTATGCTCAAACTTCAACGCCACCTATCACACAAAAGCAGAAGTTTTATTTGCCACAGCCAATATTATCTCCACTGTTACACAGGTCAGAAGCCAACTATTCCAGCTTTTTTAGTAGGTTGGTGGCCAGATCATCGATTACCTCAACTGCGCCTGCAGCGTTAGCTGAAATGCGGCGGCCAACGTATACTTGACCAAATCCTCCTTTCCCAAGCTTCCTTTCAACTTTATACCTAGGTGAATTGGCCACCTGGACCTGTATAGAACAACCAGACACAGATTAAACGAGGAAAAAAGGATTATCTGGAACAACTAGAGGCAAAATGCAAGCTAGGGCAAGCAAGCTAACGCATTTGCGGGTAGAATAAACAGCACAGAACAGGACCATGCGAGCTAAAACACATATATTCACAATCTATCGAGTAACATCGGGATAGTTTAAACGCTCGCAACCAATAACCTGCTTATAGCCTTATAAAATTCCATTATAAAAGAACTCATTAACAAAGTGAACCTCAGGGTAGTAAGTATGGGTGGATCGAAACATAGGAGAAGCGAAACATAGTATGAACAGCTCACCGTCTCAGGGATTGGAGAGGCATCCTCGCCGGCCTGTTTGTCGGCGCTGTCCTGGTCATCCATCGGTTCCTCACCGGCGCGTTCCCCCGAGACCTCCGCGGGCGCGATCTCCTCCGCCGCCGCCCTCTCTTCCTCCGCAGCGGCGGCCTCGCGGACGCCTCGCGCCTCCTGCCTTCTCGCCGCCCTGCGCCTCCTCGCCGCCGGTGGCACAACCGGTGCCTCCGCCGCCGCCTGATTCTCCTGCGCCTCACGGGCCCTCCGAGCCGCACTACGCAGCACAGGCATCGTCAGCGATTGAGCCCCATGGCCCGCGCCCCCGCCGCTGTCGATCCCTCAGATTCCGCCGCCAAACAGCAGTAACGGCGCCGATCTCGAAGGGGAGGGGGCGGTGCGGCAAGGTTCCGGTCGCGGCGTGCGGTGGCGAGTGCGGGGAGCGGGACGGGAGCGGTAGTGCCGGCGCAGATTTGAGGGAAGGAATGGGAGCGAGGGCCGAGGGCGGAGGCGGTGGTGCTGATGTATACAAATCGGCTAGACGCGGAGTGTGTTCGCTGCGAGAGAGAGGAAGGAAGGAAGGAAAGGATTAGCACAGCACCGCGTGTACCTCCGCCCAAACATTACAAACTTGCAACACGTGACGGCGTAATGAGCTCTAGATTTTTGCTTCCAGGACCTCACAAGCTACACACAGACTTGGAATGATCGTCTAAACAAAGACCTACAAAATCGACCTATACTTCTTTACCATCCAAATTTTCCTTTTCTGTGCAGCTGCCAACTTTTGTCCGACTACGTCCAACCCTCCCACCATCCGTTTATGTTTGTTCTTACGTCGTCTTTCGACACCGCACGAAGTATAAGCGAAAAATTCGGCCGGGCTAATCCCACATGCGCATGTCTTATAATTCACATCCTTCTCCCCTCCCTCAGCATGGATCGTTGTCGAAGCGCGCCGCCCCTAACTCCCACCTCTCCACGCTTGCCATGTGCTAACCCTAACCGCGCTGCACATATGCATGCCGCCGCCTTCAATCTCTAGGGCGAAGTTATCTCAGGATGACTATGGGGGCTAGGGATGCACAACGTCGCATTGAATCGCTCTCAAGGGAGGTAGGCGCGATGGTGCTTATGCCCATGGGGAACGGGAAGGATGACCAGTTGGAGGAAGCGTGGGCGTCAAAGCATGATACCGGCCTACCGGGAGGCCTTGGGGCTCCAGATCAGGGCGGGCAGTGCAACTACATGCTGGTAGTAGCGCAACAATGGTGGAAATCCATTGCCTCCTCCACTGACCATAGTCGGTGAGGCATGGCCACGTGGTGAGCATGTGGGGGCTGCTCAACCTAGCGCCTAGGTGGGAAGGGCCTCCACTTAAACTGGTACGGGTGCCCGGAGGTGCAACCCTGCTATTGAAAATGGGGGCACTCAACATACTGTCTATTGTGTTGAGAAGATGGAGTTTCACTAACCTACTGGTCACGTTGATAGGTATATAGGTGATCTGAGTTTTCATTATAAGTGTGTGGTTTGCATTTGGGACGCATGATGCAATGTTTGCCTATAGTTATTAATGTTGGTTACGCATGGAGGGTTCCAAATCAATGGGGAGTGGCTGGCTATTCGAGCACGGATCTCTGATTATGACGTCATCCTGGAGATATACTGCGAGACAACGGAAAAGAGTGCAGGTGAGACAACGCCGGAGAGTGTTGTAAGGGGTTATGCAGGTGAGTCGGGGTGATGACGTGGAGCGCTGTAAAGGCCACGACGAATATTGTTAGGGCTTCTACAACGTAAAGAAATATTTCACCTTGCTAGTGAAATTCTTTTGGTATTTGTGTTATCATATTAGCATTCAACATTCAATCATATTTTGTATCATATTTATTGTGTGTTGCATAAGTTATGGAATTCTAAAAGTTTTTTTGTGAATATTTATTGCTAGGTCTCTCACCTAAAGTTTGCACATATAGGGGGACAGGATTTGGTTGCAGGATATTTTGGTTGCCAAAGTTCTATGATTGATCTGTTGGACAATAGCACATTTTTTTATAAACGGGGAAGCAATTAATCACTTAGCCTTGTATTTCTTAAGATGGTTTAGGTACCCTCCTCATGGGTCGGCTTGAATGCCTATAATTTCACTAAAGTTTTTTTATGCTATTATGTTCAATGTTAAATATCTGCTATATCATATGTTGAGCAACACTAAGTTTCCTATGTTGTTGGGTATCTGGTAGGCAAAGTTTCACACGTGTTTCTTGCATGCATAAGGATGCACTATTAGCATCAAGGAATTAAGCCAATTGTGGCCAACCAAGGTCTTGTTTGGTAACTTCATGAGTCGGCATGGGCATGGAACTAACTTCCTGGATAGACAAGATTCTACTTGTTGATCAAATGACTGTGTTTATTGGAACACTATTACGATATGAGTCAATGTGATGGGTCTATTAGGTTAACAAAGTAATTTTTTTATATATGGAAGGATTATGTTCCATCTTCTTCTTATACTCTTTCAACCTCGATCAAACACTCTTTTCAATTCCTTGCTTTTACTATTCATTAAAATCAAATCTTCCATACACTTGTGCTTTTAATCCTTTTAGCTGGTAGGCTAGTGAGACTAACAAACCTCACTAGTTCCATTGGGATTCGGGCAGTTTTGTATCTGTGTGTGTAGGTATTGATCATTGGTTGTGCTATTAACACTGGTACATCGAGGTGCTATACAAACGGTTTATAACCCTTTATCGCGACGGCGTTTTGAACCGTCGCCAAGTGAGCGTGTGCGATAGGTGGTCCTTCCCACATGATCCAGAAACCGTCGGGGATAGGCCCTCCGGTCACACACGCTGGGCAAAATGAGGTCGTGTGCGACGGGCGAGCGATCAAATACGGTTATACATACAGTTGTGTTAAAAAAATATAATTATACAGGCCCAATGTTTTCGGTCGTAAGTACATCCCACACAGTCAGTCCCAGACAAACTTTTCCATAGGTATGTACATTCCATACAGTCAATCCAAGGAATACGTTTCCGTTCGTATCCCACACAATCAATCCAAGAAGTACGTTTTCATTTTTATGTACATCCTACACGGTCAATTCAGGGAAAACGTTTCCGTTCATACGTACATCACACACAATTTTCCCCATTAGATCGTTTGTGATAGCGTTGCCATTACAGACGATATTAATAATTTTACCGTTTACGTTATTAAATGCATCACACATGGTGAGTAGAAGAAATTGTGTGGCATAGATTGCCCATCGCACACACTTTTTATGTGCTAAACGTTTACGCATGGTGGCATAACGCAAACAGTTTTCAAGAGGAAGTCGTGTGCGATTGTTCATTGATCCAACACGTTTTATTCCTAGAAACTATGTGCATTGTCTAAGGTCATTGCACGGTGTTTTCTCAATAACCGTTTGCAAGAGAAAAACCCAATTAGCAGGCTAATTGGCCTATTATTAATAATGCATTTATTAATCTAATTGACATTTCATATTAAGCACGCAATATATTTCATTTTTGTATTAAGGAATCATGATTTTATAATTGAAATACATCAAAGTACAACATCATATAGCTTCAGCACTCAACTACCCCATTACACAACTACACCAGCACCAAGTTTCACATGCAACATCTATAACCTTTCAAAATTAGCATCATAGACGGTACATAGACAAATGAATCTCATCTGGAAAACTGCTGAAGTGGAAGGCGAATATTGAGCCTTCATTGGTGTTGAAGGTCTTTACAACTTTAGGCCAGTGACTTTGGATGATTGACCGTCCATCCTTCGTCCTCTTCAGAAACACTTCAATATTGAACCGTGGGTGTTGTATGAATACCTTCCTCGCCTCCTGACCATATAGGTGGTTTGAGAGGTAATCATGAGTGAACTGCTTTAGAAAGGCCTGAAAACAAGGATATGCATAAATATCTTCTCTATATTTGCAATGGCACAAATGAATTAAAAAGACAAGGTATAACAGTTAGTACCATGTTGTAGTGAACTGATGTCTTCTTCATTGTGCAGACAAAGATCTTGTTGTTTTTTGCCGCTAATTTCTTTATCCTAACAATCTTTTCCGAGTTTCTTGACTTGGCTGATATTCATGGACAACTCATTTCCCCATATGCAAAAAGGGTCGAAAAGTGGGTCAAAACCTTTGACAGCAGGACCTACATGTGCAAGACCAAATTGTTAAAAACCTAGTATTTAAAAACAAGAAGTGGAAAGGTGTGTTATTAACTGCAACAGGCCTAATATTTAAAAACAAGCAAACATAATTATTCAAACTTGTATTGTGCATGTCTAAGTACACTAGTTATTGGCCCTGTTTGGATCAACGGGTTAGAGTTACTTTGAGCTAGTTTGGGCTCAAATAGCCCTAAAGTATCAAAACACGAGGGCTAGTTTGAGCTAGTTGCGTCTAACCCACCCAAAAACAACTATCCCACCTAAGAGGTGCTAATTGAGACTAGTTCTCCTAGTGCATTTATTGTCAATCTAACCTTGTCATCCAAACACCTCTTTGGCTAGAGTTAGTTTAGGGTTAGTCATTGTTGAGTATCATTGTTATTTAGGAAATGTAGGATATCATAGGATTTATTCTACCTTGACTTGTACTCCTAGATGAACATGTACTCCTATATATATGGCCACGAGGCTCAAGCAATACACTCAACTATTCCACCAATCTCTCTCTCCCTTTTAACTGTCATGAGCTAGAAACTAATTCTAACCTCTAACTAAGTTAGAGTATCCAAACAGTGCCATTGTTAAATCAAATGAAAAGGCGTGTTAAATACTCCCTCTGGTCCTTTTACTCCGCATATAAGAATTGTCTCAAGTCAAATTTCATAAAGTTTGACCTTATTTATATAAAAAAAATATCAACATCTACCATGCTAAAGTTATACAATATGAAAATTTAAGTCATGACACATCTACTGATATTGATTTCATATTGTGAATTTTGGTATTTTTTTCTATAAAGTTGGTCAAACTTTACGAGGCTTGACTTTAGACAAATCTTATATGTGAACTAAAGATTCGGAGGGAGTACAACATGCTTAACAATAACCAAGTATAGTCATTCATAGAGCTATTGTTAAAATTGTTACTGATGAAATTGAACTGCATAGTTCATACTAGCACATATAGAACATCACATTGTGAATAGCTGAAATAAACAAGGCATACTACGAACAACCAAAGATGGCAATTGAAACTGGACATATGCTAACTACAAATAACCGAACAACCAAAAACCGTATAAATAAACAAGGCATAATGCAAACAACCAAATATAGCAATAAATACTAGACAGGTTCTCACTACAAAAGGGGTTTGAGAAAACAAATAATGGGTTTCCTCACTTGTCACGGATTGGCTCCTCCTCGTGGTCGCCGTCGATGAGGTCTGACTTGCCAGCTGAGGATCCCAAGCCAGCGTCGTAGAACATGTCCTTCAGAAATGACAAAAGGGGCTCCATGGCGATGAAGGATGGCAAATTGTTCATAACGAGCCGCGGGAGATCAGCGGCAGGGCCATCAATGAGATCGACAGCTGTCGAACCCGAAGGGTCAGGGTGGGCAACTTAACCTGTGACATAGCCCGCGTCAATCCGTCGCTGTCGATGACCTCGATGTCGTAGCCGGCGTCCGTGACATGCCAAAATACTCTAGCCCGTTGATTGAAAGGCTCCATCCAGGTCCAGCCATCGTCATCAGATTCCTCGGCGGCCACCTCGTCGACGACGGGCGAAGAGGCCGCGGTAAAGCTCTTTTGGGCTATTCACTCCTCGAGCTCCCCGGGAAGCATAGCCGGTCTTAGGCCGCAACGCTCTGGAGTGGGGGAGGGGGTGGGGATAGGGATCTGTGGGAAGGGGGCGTTTCACAAGCGTCATCTAAGAACATCAGGGCGGCGAGGGTATGTATATCGGTGGGTAAACTACACGGGCAGACCGACAGAGGTTGACGATGGAGGCGGCACGGCGGCGGCGACCTAGCTAGGTTTCGAGCGAGGAAGGGTGGTGTGTATGTGTGTGAGCGGGGGATTTGGGGTGAGCGTAGGATTTGGGGTGTGTGTGGAGGGGGTCCAAGGTGATGTTTGAGGAAATGCGTGGGTACTGAAAATTTTACTAGGCGGGAGTAAAATGGCATAGCTACTGAAAATTTGGATCAAGGGATTGAAGCAGAGCGGGGCGGGAGTAACGAACATCACACATGGTTAAAACATAAAAATCGTGTGCTATCAAACAGAAAAACACTCCAGCCGAGCAGATATTTTTGAGATTGCGAGGGATGCAGTCAGGAGTAAAATGCCGGGGCTACTGAGAATTTGGATCTACTGAGTGAAGCAGAGCGGGAGTAACAGACATCGCACACGGTCCACACATACTAATCGTGTGCTATCAAACAGAAAACCATCTAGGCGGGTAGATATTTTCGAGATTCCGAGGGAGTAGATATTTTCGAGAGGGGGAGGGTCGGAGGGATGCCTTGTGGAGCCCAATCTACTATGATCATGTGGGTGACATGGGCAGGGTCGCGGCACATGGGTAGTCCTAGGGAACCGTGTATGTTTCGTACCCGATCACAGACGGTTGTTGCGTCCGACTCGTCCGATGTTTATAAATTTGGCGAAAAAACGCGGGAAAGGGTCAGAACATGAACACACTTGCATGTGGACCAAATATATGTATGAAAAGGGTGGTTTGATGTTCAGATACCCAATGCACAACTTTGATGTGGCACCTGTCGCACAAAGCGCACGTTATTATTGCTAGCCCCCCCCAGACACACACACACACACACACACGCTTCGTGTAATCATGTTGGCGGCAGGGGAATCCTAGCTACGAAAGCATGCCCCCAAATAGCTAGGTCTGACATCTCACCCTACCGTAACACAAAACCAAAAGGAGTACATCATGGTCACCCCCTTTGCTTTCGATCAAATGTGGACCGTGTGTGAGCCCACAGATGTGTTCTTCTGGCGTTAGATGGGTGAGATCACATACGAACCACACGTGCGGGTGGTCCGATATGTGTGTGTATCTGTGTGTGAAAACGATGTGGTGCGTGATATTTGAATAACCAAATCACAATTTTGATGTGGCACATGTGCATCGCAAATTAATCGGACATCCCCGACCCCACGGAGGTTCATCTAGTGCGAAGTACTACTGTGCCCTGATACGTCTCCAACGTATCTATAATTTTTGATTGTTCCACGCTATTATATTATCTGTTTTGGATGTTTTATATGCATTAATATGCTATTTTATATTATTTTTGGGACTAACCTATTAACCTAGAGCCTAGTGTCAGTTCCTGTTTTTCCCTGTTTTTGAGTTTCGCAGAAAAGGAATACCAAACGGAGTCCAAACAGAATAAAACCTTCGCGATGATTTTTCTTGGACCAGAAGACAACCAGGAGACTTGGAGATGAAGTCGGAGGAGCCATGAGGTGGCCACAAGGACGGAGGGCGCGCCCCCACCCTTGTGGGCCCCTCGTGCACCTCCTGACCTAATTCTTTCGGCTATATATTCCCATATATTTCCAAACCACCAGAGGCATCCACGAAAGCACTTTTCCACCGCCGCAACCTTCTGTACCCACGAGATCCCATCTAGGGACCTTTTCCGGCACCCTGCCGGAGGGGGATTCGATCACAGAGGGCTTCTACATCAACTCTATTGCCCTTCCGATGAAGCGTGAGTAGTTTACCATAGACCTACGGGTCCATAGCTAGTATCTAGATGGCTTCTTCTCTCTCTTTGATTCTCAATACCATGTTCTCCTCGATGTTCTTGGAGATATATTCGATGTAATACTTTTTTGCGGTGTGTTTGCCGAGATCCGATGAATTGTGGATTTATGATCAACTTATCTGTGAATATTATTTGAATCTTCTCTGAATTCTTTTATGCATGATTTGATATCTCTGTAATTCTCTTCGAACTATCGGTTTGGTTTGGCCAACTAGATTGGTTTTTCTTGCAATGGGAGAAGTGCTTAGCTTTGGGTGCAATATTGCGGTGTCCTTTCCCAGTGACAGTAGGGGCAGCAAGGCACGTATTGTATTGTTGCCATCGAGGATAAATAGATGGGTTTTTCATCATATTTCTTGAGTTAATTCCTCTACATCATGTCATCTTGCTTAACGCGTTACTCCGTTCTTTATGAACTTAATACTCTAGATGCATGCTGGATAGCGGTCGATGTGTGGAGTAATAGTAGTAGATGCAGAATCGTTTTGGTCTACTTGACACGGACGTGATGCCTATATTCATGATCATTGCCTTAGATATCATCATAACTTTGCGCTTTTCTATCAATTACTCAGCAGTAATTTGTTCACCCACCGTATTATTTCCTTTCTTGAGAGAAGCCTCTAGTGAAACCTATGCCCCCCGGGTCTATTTTCCATCATATAGGTTTCTGATCTACAATATTAGTTGCTGATCTACTCTTTTTGCAATCTTTTACTTTCCAATCTATAAACCAAAAATACCAAAAATATTTACTTTATCGTTTATCTATCTCTATTAGATCTCACTTTTGCAAGTAACCGTGAAGGGATTGACAACCCCTTTATCGCGTTGGGTGCAAGTTTGTTTGATTGTTTGTGCAGGTGTTCGACGATTTGTGCATTGTCTCCTACTGGATTGATACCTTGGTTCTCAAACTGAGGGAAATATTTACTTATCTTCAAGGGAAAAACCAACGCAAGCTCAAGAAGTAGCAGGAAGAATTTCTGGCGCTGTTGCCAGGGAGATCTACGCCAAGTCAAGACATACCAAGGACCCATCATAAACTCTCATCTCTTGCATACATTATTCGCCATTCGCCTCTCGCTTTCCCCTCCCCCACTTCTAAAACGATTTTCGAAAAGATTTGCCTTTTCTTCACCTCTCTTCCGTTGGTCTTCTTCGTTTGCTTTTTGTGTGCTCGTGTGTTGGATTGCTTACTTTGTCACGATGGCTCAAGTGAATACTAAATTGTGTGACTTTTGCACCACCAATAATAATGATTTTATTAGTACTCCGATTGCTCCCGCTACTAATGCAGAATCGTGTGAAATTAATGCCGCTTTGCTTAATCTTGTTATGAAAGATCAATTTTCTGGCCTTCCTAGTGAAGATGCCGCATCCCATCTAAACAACTTCGTTGATTTGTGTGATATGCAAAAGAAAAAAGATGTGGATAACAATATTGTTAAATTAAAGCTATTTCCGTTCTTACTTTGAGATCGTGCTAAAACTTGGTTTTCATCTTTGCCTAAAAATAGTATTGATTCATGGAATAAGTGTAAAGATGCTTTTATTTCTAAGTATTTTCCTCCCGCTAAGATCATCTCCCTTAGGAACGATGTAATGAATTTTAAGCAACTTGATCATGAGCATGTTGCACAATCTTGGGAGAGGATGAAATTGATGATACGAAATTGCCCTACACATGGTTTGAATTTGTGGATGATTATACAAAAAAATTATGCCGGATTGAATTTTGATTCTAGGAATCTTTTATATTCGACCGTGGGAGGTACTTTCATGGAAATTACTTTAGGAGAAGCTACTAAACTCCTAGATAATATCATGGTTAATTATTCTCAATGGCATACCGAAAGATCTTCCACTAATAAAAAAGTGCATGCAATTGAAGAGATTAATGTTTTGAGTGGAAAGATGGATGAACTTATGAAATTATTTGCTAGCAAGGGTGCTTCTATTGATCCTAATGATATGCCTTTTTCTACTTTGATTGAGAATAATAGTGAATCTATGGATGTGAATTTTGTTGGTAGGAACAATTTTGGTAATAACCAGTATAGAGGTAATTTTAATCCTAGGCAGTTTCCTAGTGATTCCTCTAATAATTATGGTAATTCCAACAACAATTCTTATGGAAATTTTAATAAGATGCCCTCTGATTTTGAGATTAGTGTTAAAGAATTTATGAGTTCGCAAAAGAATTTCAATGCTTTGATTGAAGAAATTTTTCCCAAGATTGATGATTTGGCTAGGAACGTGGATAGAATTTCTCTTGATGTTGATTCATTGAAACTTAGATCTATTCCACCCAAGCATGATATTAATGAGTCTCTCAAAGCCATGAGAATTCCCATTGATGAGTGCAAAGAAAGAACCGCTAAGATGCGTGCTAAACGAGATTGGTTTGTAAAATCATGTTCTTCTAGTTTCCGTGAAAATAATGATGTAGATCTTAAAGTGATTGATGTGACTCCTATTGAATCTTTGTTTTCCAATATAAATCTTGATAAAGATGGGACTGGAGATGAGTCAACTTTAGTTAAAAGGTGTCCCAGTGATTCAGAGTTTTTAGATCTTGATGCAAAAATTGATAAAAGTGGGATTGGAGAGGTCAAGACATTAAGTAGCAATGAACCCACTCTTTTGGATTTCAAGGATTTTAATTATGATAATTGTTCTTTGATAGATTGTATTTCCTTGTTGCAATCCATGTTGAATTCTCCTCATGCTTATAATCAAAACAAAGCTTTTACTAAACATACTGTTGATGCTATGATGCAATCTTTTGAAGAAAAGCTTGAATTAGAAGTTTCTATCCCTAGAAAACTTTATGATGAGTGGGAACCTACTATTAAGATTAAGATTAAAGATCATGAGTGCCATGCTTTGTGTGATTTGGGTGCTAGCGTTTCCACGATTCCCAAAACTTTATGTGATGTGTTAGGTTTCCGTGAATTTGATGATTGTTCTTTAAATTTGCATTTTGCGGATTCCACTATTAATAAACCTATGGTAAGGATTAATGATGTTCTTATTGTTGCAAATAGGAATTATATGCCCGTAGATTTCATTGTTCTTGATATAGATTGCAATCCTACATGTCCTATTATTCTTGGTAGACCTTTCCTTAGAACGATTGGTGTAATTATTGATATGAAAGGAGGAAACATTAGATTTCAGTTCCATTAAGGAAGGGCATGCAACACTTTCCAAGAAAGAAAATTAAATTGCCCTATGAATCTATTATGAGAGCCACTTACGGATTGCATACCAAAGATGACAATACCTAGATCTATTCTTGTTTTTATGCCTAGCTAGCTAAGGGCGTTAAACAATAGCGCTTGTTGGGAGGCAACCCAATTTTATTTTAGTTCTTTGCTTTTTGTTCCTATTTTTCTTTGAATAATTCATCTAGCCTTTGGTTAGATGTGGTTTTGTGTTTTAATTAGTGTTTGTGCCAAGTAAGACCTTTGGGATAGCTTATGGTGATGGTTGTTTTGATCTTGCTGAGAAACAAAAACTTTTGCGCCCAGGACAATAATTTTCATAATTCACAGAAGCATGATTTTGATCTAATTATTTTTGCACTGGATTGGTACACAAATTTTCCAGGTTGTCCTAATTTTTCAGAATTTTTGGAGTTACATAAGTGTTCGAGAGTTACAGATTGCTACAGATTGTTCTGTTTTTGACAGATTCTGTTTTCTTTGTGTTGTTTGCTTATTTGGTGAATCTATGGGTAGTATCGGGGGGTATGAACCATGGAAAGTTGGAATACAGTAGATATTACACCAATATAAATAAAGAATGAGTTTAGAATAGTACCAAAAGTGGTGATTTATTTTCTTATACTAATGGAGCTTATGAGATTTTCTGTTGAGTTTTGTGTTGTGAAGTTTTCAAGTTTTGGGTAAGGATTTGATGGACTATGGAATAAGGAGTGGCAAGAGCCTAAGCTTGGGGATGCCCAAGGCACCCCAAGGTAATATTCAAGGACAACCAAGAGCCTAAGCTTAGGGATGCCCCGGAAGGCATCCCCTCTTTCATCTTCGTCTATCGGTAACTTTACTTGAGGCTATATTTTTATTCACCACATGATATGTGTTTTGCTTGGAGCGTCTTGTATGATTTGAGTCTTGGCTTCTTAGTTTCCCACAATCATACTTGCTGTACACACCTTTTTGAGAGAGACACACATGAATCGCGATTTATTAGAATACTCTATGTGCTTCACTTATATCTTTTGAGCTAGGAAATATTGAAGGAAATATGCCCTAGAGGCAATAATAAAGTTATTATTTATTTCCTTATTTCATGATAAATATTTATTATTCATGCTAGAATTGTATTAACCGGAAACATAATACATGTGTGAATACATAGACAAACATATTGTCACTAGTATGCCTCTACTTGACTAGCTCGTTGATCAAAGATGGTTGAGTTTCCTAGTCATAGACATGAGTTGTCATTTGATTAACGGGATCACATCATTAGGAGAATGATGTGATTGACTTGACCCATTTTGTTAGCTTAGCACTTGATCGTTTAGCTTACTGCTATTGCTTTCTCCATGACTTATACATGTTCCTGTGACTATGAGATTGTGCAACTCCCGAATACCGGAGGAACACTTTGTGTGCTACCAAACGTCACAACGTAACTGGGTGATTATAAAGGTGCTCTACAAGTGTCTCTGATGGTGTTCGTTGAGTTGGCATAGATCGAGAATAGGATTTGTCACTCCGATTGTCAGAGAGGTATCTCTGGGCCCTCTCGGTAATGCACATCTCTATAAGACTTGCAAGCAATGTGACTAATGAGTTAGTTGCGGGATGATGCATTATGGAACAAGTAAAGAGATTTGCCGGTAACGAGATTGAACTAGGTATTGAGATACCGACGATCAAATCTCGGGCAAGTAACATACCGATGACAAAGGGAACAACGTATGTTGTTATGCGGTTTGACCGATAAAGATCTTCGTAGAATATGTAGGAGCCAATATGAGCATCCAGGTTCCGCTATTGGTTATTGACCGGAAACGAGTCTCGGTCATGTCTACATAGTTCTCGAACCCGTAGGGTCCGCACGCTTAACGTTCGGTGACGATCGGTATTATGAGTTTATGTGTTTTGATGTACCGAAGGTTGTTCGGAGTCCCAGATGAGATCACGGACATGACGAGGAGTCTCGAAATGATCGAGCCGTAAAGATCGATATATTGGAAGGCTATATTCGGACATCGGAAATGTTCCGAGTGATCCGGGTATTTTTTGGAGTACCAGGGAGTTAGGGGAATACGGGAGTACATATGAGCCTTAGTGGGCTTTAGGGGAAAAGGAGGAGAAGCCACGAGGGCTGGCCGCGCACCCCCCATGGGCCTAGTCCGAATTGGACTAGGGGAGGGGCTGCGCCCCCTCTTTCCTTCTCCTCCCCCTCTCCTTCCTTTCCCCTCCTAGTAGGACTAGGAAAGGAGGAATCCTACTCCTACTAGGAGGAGGATTCCTCCCTCCTTTGGCGCGCCTAGAGAGGTCGGCCGGCCTTCCCTCCCTCCTTTATATACGTGGGGAGAGGGGCACCCCAGAGACACACAAGTTGATCATTGATCTCTCGTAGCCGTGTGCGGTGCCCCCCTCCACCATAATCCATCTCGGTCATATCGTAGCGGTGCTTAGGCGAAGCCCTGCGTCAGTAGCTTCATCAACACCGTCACCACGCCGTCGTGCTGACGATGCTTTTTCCCGAAGCTCTACTGGATCGTGAGTTCGCGGGACGTCACTGAGCTGAACGTGTGCTGAACGCGGAGGTGCCATACGTTCGGTACTGAAGATTGGTCGATCGTGAAGACGTACGACTACATCAACCGCGTTGTCATAACGCTTCCACTTACGGTCTACAAGGGTATGTAGATGACACTCTCCCCTCTTGTTTCTATGCATCACCATGATCTTGCGTGTGCGTAGGGATTTTTTTTTGAAATTACTACGTTACCCAACAGTGGCATCCGAGCTAGGTTTATGGGTAGATGTTATATGCACGAGTAGAACACAAGTGAGTTGTGCGCGATACAAGTCATACTGCTTACCAGCATGTCATACTTTGGTTCAGCGGTATTGTTGGATGAAGGGGCCCGGACCGACATTACGCGTACGCTTACGCGAGACTGGTTCTACCGACGTGCTTAGCACACAAGTGGCTGGTGGGTGTCAGTTTCTCCAACTTTAGTTGAACCGAGTGTGATTACGCCCGGTCCTTGTTGAAGGTTAAAACAGCACTAACTTTACGAACTATCGTTGTGGTTTTGATGCGTAGGTAAGAACGGTTCTTGCTCAGCCCGTAGTAGCCACGTAAAACTTGCAACAACAAAGTAGAGGACGTCTAACTTGTTTTTGCAGGGCATGTTGTGATGTGATACGGTCAAGGCATGATGCTATATTTTATTGTATGAGATGATCATGTTTTGTAACCGAGTTATCGACAACTGGCAGGAGCCATATGGTTGTCGCTTTATTGTATGAAATGCAATCGCCATGTAATTGCTTTACTTTATCACTAAACGGTAGCGATAGTCGTAGAAGCAATAGTTGGCGAGACGACAACGATACTACGATGGGGATCAAGGTGTCGCGCCGGTGACGATGGTGATCATGACGGTGCTTTGGAGATGGAGATCAAAGGCACAAGATGATGATGGCCATATCATATCACTTATATTGATTGCATGTGATGTTTATCCTTTATGCATCTTATTCTGCTTTGATTGACGATAGCATTATAAGATGATCTCTCACAAAAATTTCAAGGTACAAGTGTTCTCCCTGAGTGCACCGTTGCCAAAGTTCGTCGTGCCGAGACACCACGTGATGATCGGGTGTGATAAGCTCAACGTTCTTATACAACGGGTGCAAGCCAGTTTTGCACACGCAGAATACTCGGGTTAAACTTGACAAGCCTAACATATGCAGATATGGCCTCGGAAGACTAAGACCGAAAGGTCGAACATGAATCATATAGTAGATATGATCAACATAGTGATGTTCACCATTGAAAAACTACTCCATTTCATGTGATGATCGGTTATGGTTTAGTTGATATGGATCACGTGATCACTTAGATGATTAGAGGGATGTCTGTCTAAGTGGGAGCTCTTAATTAATATGATTAATTGAACTTTAATTTATCATGAACTTAGTCCTGGTAGTATTAGCATATCTATGTTGTAGATCAATAGCCCGCGTTTAGCTCCCCTGATTTAGTTTTGATATGTTCCTAGAGAAAACTAAGTTGAAAGATGTTAGTAGCAATGATGCGGATTGGATCCGTGATCTGAGGATTATCCTCATTGCTGCACAGAAGAATTATGTCCTTGATGCACTGCTAGGTGACAGACTGATTGCAGGAGCAAATGCACACGTTATGAATGTTTGGCAAGCTCGATATGATGACTACTTGATAGTTCAGTGCACCATGCTTTACGGCTTAGAATCGGGGCTTCAAAGACGTTTTTTGAAACGCCACGGAGCCTATGAGATGTTCCAAGAATTGAAATTAGTATTTCAAACTCATGCCCATGTCGAAAGGTATGAGACCTTTGACAAGTACTTTACCTACAAGATGGAGGAGAATAGCTCAGCTAGTGAGCATGTGCTCAGAATGTCTGAGTACTACAATCACTTGAATCAAGTGGGAGTTAATCTTCCAGATAAGATAGTGATTGACAGAGTTCTCTAGTCACTATCACCAAGTTACTAGAACTTCGTGATGAACTATAATATGCAAGGGATAGCGCAAACGATTCCCAAGCTCTTCGTGATGCTGAAATCGATGAAGGTAGAAATCAAGAAAAGCATCAAGTGTTGATGGTTGACAAGACCACTAGTTTCAAGAAAAGGGCAAAGGGAAGAAGGGGAACTTCAAAAAGAACGACAAGCAAGTTGCTGCTCCCGTGAAGAAACCCAAAGCTAGACCCAAGCCTGAAACTGAGTGCTTCTACTGCAAAGGAAATGGTCACTGGAAGTGGAACTGCCCTAGATACTTGGCGGATAAGAAGGATGGCAAAGTGAACAAAGGTATATTGGATATACATGTTATTGATGTGTACTTTACTAGTGTTTATAGCAACCCCTTGGCATTTGATACGGGTTCAGTTGCTAAGAGTAGTAACTCGAAACGGGAGTTGCAGAATGAACAGAAACTAGTTAAGGGCGAGGTGACGATGTGTGTTGGAAGTAGTTCCAAGATTGATGTGATCATCATCGCACACTCCCTATACTTTCGGGATTAGTGTTGAACCTAAATAAGTGTTATTTGGTGTTTGCGTTGAGCATGAATATGATTTGATCATGTTTATTGCAATACGGTTATTCATTTAAAGTTAGAGAATAATTGTTGTTCTGTTTACATGAATAAAACCTTCAATGGTCATACACCCAATGTGAATGGTTTATTGAATCTCGATCGTAGTGATACACATATTCATAATATTGAAGCCAAAAGATGCAAAGTTAATAATGATAGTGCAACTTATTTGTGGCACTGCCATTTAGGTCATATTGGTGTAAAGCGCATGAAGAAACTCCATGCTGATGGGACATTGGAATCACTTGATTATGAATCAGTTGATGCTTGCGAACCATGCCTTATGGGCAAGATGACTAAGACTCCGTTCTCTGGAACAATGGAGCGAGCAACTTTCTTATTGGAAATAATGCATACTGATGTATGCGATCCGATGAGTGTTGAGGCTCGCGGCGGGTATCATTATTTTCTGACCTTCACAGATGATTTAAGCAGATATAGGTATATCTACTTGATGAAACATAAGTCTGAAACTTTTGAAAAGTTCATATAGTTTCAGAGTGAAGTGGAAAATCATCGTAACAAGAAAATAAAGTTTCGACGATCTGATCGTGGAAGAGAATATTTGAGTTACGAGTTTGGTCTTCATTTGAAACAATGCGGAATAGTTTCACAACTCACGCCACCCGGAACACCACAGTGTAATGGTGTGTCCGAACGTCATAACCGTACTTTATTGGATATAGTGCAATCTATGATGTCTCTTATCAATTTACCACTATCGTTTTTGGGGTTATGCATTAGAGACAGCTACATTCACGTTAAATAGGGCACCATCTAAATCCGTTGAGACGACACCGTATGAACTATGGTTTGGCAAGAAACCTAAGCTGTCATTTCTTAAAGTTTGGGGTTGCGATGCTTATGTGAAAAAGTTTCATCCTGATAAAGCTCAAACCCAAATCGGAGAAATGTGTCTTCATAGGATACCCAAAGGAGACAGTTGGGTACACCTTCTATCACAGATCCGAAGGCAAGACATTCGTTGCTAAGAATGGATCCTTTCTAGAGAAGGAGTTTGTCTCGAAAGAAGTGAGTGGGAGGAAAGTAGGACTTGATGAGGTAACTGTACCTGCTCCCTTATTGGAAAGTAGTTCATCACAGAAATCTGTTCCTGTGACTCCTACACCAATTAGTGAGGAAGCTAATGATGATGATCATGTAACTTCAGATCAAGTTACTACCGAACCTCATAGGTCAACCAGAGTGAGATCCGCACCAGAGTGGTACGGTAGTCCTGTTCTGGAGGTCATGTTACTTGACCATGACGAACCTACGAACTATGAGGAAGCGATGATGAGCCCAGATTCCGCGAAATGGCTTGAGGCCATGAAATCTGAGATGGGATCCATGTATGAGAACAAAGTGTGGACTTTGGTTGACTTGCCCGATGATCGGCAAGCCATAGAAAATAAATGGATCTTCAAGAGGAAGATGGACGCTGATAGTAATGTTACTATCTACAAAGCTAGACTTGTTGAAAAAGGTTTTTGACAAAGTTCAAGGTGTTGACTACGATGAGATTTTCTCACTCGTAGCGATGCTTAAGTCTGTCCGAATCATGTTAGCAAATTGCCACATTTTATGAAATCTGGCAAATGGATGTCAAAACTACATTCCTTAATGGATTTCTTAAAGAAGAGTTGTATATGATGCAACCAGAATGTTTTGTCGATCCTAAAGGTGCTAACAAAATGTGCAAGCTCCAGCGATCCATCTATGGACTGGTGCAAGCATCTCGGAGTTGGAATATACGCTTTGATGAGTTGATCAAAGCATATAATTTTATACAGACTTGTGGTGAAGCCTGTATTTACAAGAAAGTGAGTGGGAGCACTACAACATTTTTGATAAGTATATGTGAATGACATATTGTTGATCGGAAATAATGTAGAATTTTCTAGAAAGCATAAATGAGTATTTGAAAGGAGTTTTTCAAAGAAAGACCACGGTGAAGCTGCTTACTTATTGAGCATCAAGATCTATAGAGATAGATCAAGACGCTTGATAAGTTTTTTCAATGAGTACATACCTTGACAAGATTTTGAAGTAGTTCAAAATGGAACAGTCAAAGAAAGAGTTCTTGCCTGTGTTACAAGGTGTGAAATTGAGTAAGACTCAAAGCCCGACCACGGCAGAAGATAGAAAGAGAATGAAAGTCATTCCCTATGCCTCAACCATAGGTTCTATAAAGTATGCCATGCTGTGTACCAGATATATTGTATACCCTACACTGAGTTCGGCAAGGGAGTACAATAGTGATCTAGGAGTAGATCACTGAACAGCGGTCAAAATTATCCTTAGTGGAATAAGGATATGTTTCTCGATTATGGAGGTGACAAAAGGTTCGTCGTAAAGGGTTACGTTGATGCAAGTTTTGACACTGATCCAGATGACTCTAAGTCTCAATCTGGATACCTATTAAAGTGGGAGCAATTAGCTAGAGTAGCTCCGTGCAGAGCATTATTGACATAGAAATTTGCAAAATACATACGGATCTGAATATGGCAGACCCGTTGACTAAACTTCTCTCACAAGCAAAACATGATCACACCTTAGTACTCTTTGGGTGTTAATCACATGGCGATGTGAACTAGATTACGACTCTAGTAGACCCTTTGAGTGTTGGCCACATGACGATGTGAACTATGGTTATTAATCACATGGTGATGTGAACTATTGGTGTTAAATCACATCGCGATGTGAACTAGATTATTGACTCTAGTGCAAGTGGGAGACTAAAGGAAATATGCCCTAGAGGCAATAATAAAGTTATTATTTATTTCCTTATTTCATGATAAATGTTTATTATTCATGCTAGAATTGTATTAACCGGAAACATAATACATGTGTGAATACATAGACAAACATATTGTCACTAGTATGCCTCTACTTGACTAGCTCGTTGATCAAAGATGGTTGAGTTTCCTAGCCATAGACATGAGTTGTCATTTGATTAATGGGATCACATCATTAGGAGAATGATGTGATTGACTTGACCCATTTTGTTAGCTTAGCACTTGATCGTTTAGTTTACTGCTATTGCTTTCTCCATGACTTATACATGTTCCTATGACTATGAGATTGTGCAACTCCCGAATACTGGAGGAACACTTTGTGTGCTACCAAACGTCACAACATAACTGGGTGATTACAAAGGTGCTCTACAAGTGTCTCCGATGGTGTTCATTGAGTTGGCATAGATCGAGAATAGGATTTGTCACTCCGATTGTCGGAGAGGTATCTCTGGGCCCTCTCGGTAATCCACATCACTATAAGCCTTGCAAGCAATGTGACTAATGAGTTAGTTGCGGGATGATGCATTACGGAACGAGTAAAGAGACTTGCTGGTAACGAGATTGAACTAGGTATTGAGATACCGACGATCGAATCTCGGGCAAGTAACATACCGAAGACAAAGGGAACAACGTATGTTGTTATGCGGTTTGACCGATAAAGATCTTCGTAGAATATGTAGGAGCCAATATGAGCATCCAGGTTCCGCTATTGGTTATTGACCGGAAACGAGTCTCGGTCATGTCTACATAGTTCTCGAACCCGTAGGGTCCGCATGCTTAACGTTCGGTGACGATCGGTATTATGAGTTTATGTGTTTTGATGTACCGAAGGTTGTTCGGAGTCCCAGATGAGATCAGGGACACGACGAGGAGTCTCGAAATGATCGAGCCGTAAAGATCGATATATTGGAAGGCTATATTCGGACATCGGAAAGGTTCCGAGTGATCCGGGTATTTTTTGGAGTACCGGGGGAGTTACGGGAATACGGGAGTACATATGGGCCTTAGTTGGCTTTAGGGGAAAAGGAGGAGAAGCCACGAGGTCTGGCCGCGCACCCCCCATGGGCCTAGTCCGAATTGGACTAGGGGAGGGGCTGCGCCCCCTCTTTCCTTCTCCTTCCTCTCTCCTTCCTTTCCCCTCCTAGTAGGACTAGGAAAGGAGGAATCCTACTCCTACTAGGAGGAGGATTCCTCCCCCCTTTGGCGCGCCTAGAGAGGTCGGTCTGCCTCCCCTCCCTCCTTTATATACGTGGGGAGGGGGGCACCCCAGAGACACACAAGTTGATCATTGATCTCTCTTAGCCGTGTGCGGTGCCCCCCTCCACCATAATCCATCTCGGTCATATCATAGCGGTGCTTAGGCGAAGCCCTGCGTCGGTAGCTTCATCAACACCGTCACCATGCCATCATGCTGGCGAAGCTCTTCCCCGAAGCTCTACTGGATCGTGAGTTCGCAGGACGTCACCGAGCTGAACGTGTGCTGAACGCGAAGGTGCCGTACGTTCGGTACTAAAGATCGGTCGATCGTGAAGACGTACGACTACATCAACCGCGTTGCCATAACTCTTCCGCTTACGGTCTAGGAGGGTATGTAGACGACACTCTCCCCTCTTGTTGCTATGCATCACCATGATCTTGCGTGTGTGTAGGGAGTTTTTTTTGAAATTACTACGTTACCCAACAAATATTGCTCTAGTGCTTCACTTATATCTTTTTAGAGCACGACGGTGGTTTTATTTTATAGAAATTGATGAACTCTCATGCTTCACTTATATTATTTTGAGAGTCTTTAAACAGCATGGTAATTTGCTTTGGTTATAAATTTAGTCCTAATATGATAGGCATCCAAGAGGGATATAATAAAAACTTTCATATAAAGTGCATTGAATACTATGAGAAGTTTGATTCCTTATGATTGTTTTGAGATATGAAGATGGTGATATTAGAGTCATGCTAGTTAGTAGTTGTGAATTTGAGAAATACTTGTGTTAAGGTTTGTGAGTCTCGTAACATGCACGTATGGTGAACCGTTATGTGATGAAGTCAGAGCATGATTTATTTATTGATTATCTTCCTTATGAGTGGCGGTCAGGGACGAGAGCGATGGTCTTTTCCTACCAATCTATCCCCCTGGGATCATGCGCGTAGTACTTCGTTTTGATAACTAATAGATTTTTGCAATAAGTATGTGAGTTCTTTATGTCTAATGTTGAGTCCATGGATTATACGCACTCTCACCCTTCCACCATTGCTAGCCTCTCTAGTGCCGCGCAACTTTCGCCGGTACCATACACCCACCATGTACCTTCCTCAAAACAGCCACCATACCTACCTATTATGGCATTTCCATAGCCATTCCGAGATATATTGCCATGCAACTCTCCACCATTCCCTTTATTATGACACGCTTCATCATTGTCATATTGCTTTGCCTGATCATGTAGTTGACATCGTATTTGTGGCAAAGCCACCATTCATAATTCTTTCACACATGTCACTCTTGATTCATTGCACATCCCAATACACCGCCGGAGGCATTCACATAGAGTCATATTTTGTTCTAAGTATCGAGTTGTAAGTAAATAAAAGTGTGATGATCTTCATTATTAGAGCATTGTCCCATGTGAGGAAAGGATGATGGAGATTATGATTCCCCCACAAGTCGGGATGAGAATTCGGATGAAAAATTAAAAAAAAAGAGGCCAAAAAAATGAGAGAAGGCCCAAATAAAAAAATGAGAGAAAAGAGAGAAGGGGAAATGTTACTATCCTTTTACCACACTTGTGCTTCAAAGTAGCACCATGATCTTCATGATAGAGAGTCTCCTATATGTTATCACTTTCATATACTAGTGGGAATTTTTCATTATAGAACTTGGCTTGTATATTCCAATGATGGGCTTCCTCAAATTGCCCTAGGTCTTCGTGAGCAAGCAAGTTGGATGCACACCCACTTAGTTTCTATTTGAGCTTTCATACACTTATAGCTCTAGTGCATCCGTTGCATGGCAATCCCTACTCACTCACATTGATGTCTATTGATGGGCATCTCCATAGCCCGTTGATATGCCTAGTTGATGTGAGACTATCTCCCTCGATTTGTCTTCTCCACAACCACCTTCTGTTCCACCTATAGTGCTATGTCCATGGCTCACGCTCATGTATTGCGTGAAAGTTGAAAAAGTTTGAGAACATAAAAAATATGAAACAATTGCTTGGCTTGTCATCGGGATTGTACATGATTTGAATATTTTGTGTGATGAAGATGGAGTATAGCCAGACTATATGATTTTGTAGGGATATGCTTTCTTTGGCCATGTTATTTTGAGAAGACATAATTCCCTTGTTAGTATGCTTGAAATATTATTGTTTTTATGTTTGAATCTTACGGATCTGAACATTCATGCCACAATAAAGAAAATTACATGGATAAATATGTTAGGTAGCATTCCACATCAAAAATTCTATTTTTATCATTTACCTACTCGAGGACGAGCGGGAATTAAGCTTGGGGATGCTTGATACGTCTCCAACGTATCTACAATTTTGATTGTTCCATGCTATTATATTATCTGTTTTGGATGTTTTATATGCATTAATATGCTATTTTATATTATTTTTGGGACTAACCTATTAACCTAAAGCCCAGTGCCAGTTCCTGTTTTTTTTCCTGTTTTTGAGTTTCGTAGAAAAGGAATACCAAACGGAGTCCAAACAGAATAAAACCTTCGCGATGATTTTTCTTGGACCAGAAGACAACCAGGAGACTTGGAGATGAAGTCGGAGGAGCCACAAGGCGGCCACAAGGACGAAGGGCGCGCCCCCACCCTTGTGGGCCCCTCATGCACCTCCTAGCCTAATTCTTTCGCCTATATATTCCCATATATCCCCAAACCACCAGAGGCATCCACGAAAACACTTCTCCACCGCCGCAACCTTCTGTACACGTGAGATCCCATCTAGGGACCTTTTTCGGCACCCTGCCGGAGGGGGATTCGATCACGGAGGGCTTCTACATCAATTCTATTGCTCTTCCGATGAAGCATGAGTAGTTTACCACAGACCTACGGGTCCATAGCTAGTAGCTAGATGGCTTCTTCTCTCTCTTTGATTCTCAATACCATGTTCTTCTCGATGTTCTTGGGTTCTATTCGATGTAATACTTTTTAGCGGTGTGTTTGCTGAGATCCAATGAATTGTGGATTTATGATCAGTTTATCTATGAATATTATTTGAATCTTCTCTGAATTCTTTTATGCATGATTTGATATCTTTGTAATTCTCTTTGAACTATTGGTTTGGTTTGGCCAACTATATTGGTTTTTCTTGCAATGGGAGAAGTGCTTAGCTTTGGGTTCAATCTTGCGGTGTCCTTTCCCAGTGACAGTAGGGGCAGCAAGGTACGTATTGTATTGTTGCCATCGAGGATAAAAAGATGGGGTTTTCATCATATTGCTTGAGTTAATTCCTCTACATCATGCCATCTTGCTTAATGCGTTACTCTGTTCTTTATGAACTTAATACTCTAGATGCATGCTGGATAGCGGTCGATGTGTGGAGTAATAGTAGTAGATTGATACGTCTCCAACATATCTATATTTTTTGATTGTTCCATGCTATTATATTATCCATCTTGGATGTTTTATATGCATTTATATGCTATTTTATATTATTTTTGGGACTAACCTATTAACCTAGAGCATAGTGCCAGTTTCTATTTTTTCCTTGTTTTTGAGTTTCGCAGAAAAGGAATATCAAACGGAGTCCATTTGACATGAAAATTTACGGAGAATATTTTTGGAAAATATAAACAATACTGGAACTCAAAGATATCATAGAAGAGTCCTGAGGCCACCAGAAGGGTGGAGGGCGCGCCCCCCGTCCTTGTCGTCCCCTCATGGGCCCCCTTGACTTGTCCCCGACGCCAACACTTCCTATAAATCCCAAAACCTCCAGAATAGAACCTAGATCGGGAGTTCTGCCGCCGCAAGCCTCTATAGCCACGAAAAATCAATCAGGAGCCTGTTTTGGCACCCTGCCGAAGGGGGGAATCGTCACCGGTGGCCATCTTCATCATCCCGGCGCTCTCCATGAGGAGGAGGGAGTAGTTCACCCTCGGGGCTGAGGGTATGTACCAGTAGCTATGTGTTTGATCTCTCTCTCTCTCTTGTGCTCTTGATTTGGCACGATCTTGATGTACCACGAGCTTTGCTACTATAGTTGAATCATATGGTGTTTCTCCCCCTCTACCTTCTTGTGATGAATTGAGTTTTACCTTTGAGGTTTCATTATTATCGGATTGAACACTATTATGGATTTGGGAACACTTGATGTATGTCTTGTGTGGGATACCCGTGGTGACAATGGGGTATTCTATTGATTCACTTGATGTATGTTTTGGCACTCAACTCGCGGATTCCCGAGGTGACAATCTATGCATAGGGGTTGATGCACGTTTTAGTCCTTGTCTCTCCAGTGGAAACTTTGGGGCATTCTTTGAAGTTCTTTGTGTTGGTTTGAATAGATGAATCTGAGATTGTGTGATGCATATCTTATAATCAAACTCGCGGGTACTCGTGGTGACAACGGAGTGCCTAGGTGACATTAGGGTTTTGGTAGATGTGTATCTTAAGGTGTTATTTTAGTACGAACTCTAGGGTTGTTTGTGGCACTTATAGGAATAGCCCAATAGATCGATTAGAAAGAATAACTTTGAGGTGGTTTCATACCCTACAATAATCTCTTCGTTTGTTCTCCGCTATTAGTGATTTTGGAGTGGCTCTTTGTTGCATGTTGAGGGATTGTTATATGATCCAATTATGTATCATTGTTGAGAGAACTTGCACTAGTGAAAGTATGAACTCGAGGCCTTGTTTCGAAGCATTGCAATACCGTTTTAGCTCACTTTTGTTACTAGTTACCTTGCTGTTTTATATTTTCAGATTACAAAAACCTATATCTACCATCCATATTACGCTTGTATCACCATCTCTTCGTTGAACTAGTGCACCTATACAATTTACCATTGTATTGGGTGTGTTGGGGACACAAGAGACTCTTTGTTATTTGGTTGCAGGGTTGTTTGGGAGAGACCATCTTCATCCTACGCCTCCCACGGATTTATAAACCTTAGGTCATCCACTTGAGGGAAATTTGCTACTGTCCTACAAAACTCTACGCTTGGAGGCCCAACACGAGTCTACAAGAAGAAGGTTGCGTAGTAGACATCAAGCTCTTTTCTGATGCCGTTGCCGGCGAGGCTAGGTAAGCGACACTCACATCCCGTCAACAAAGCTCTTTTCTGGCGCCGTTTCCGGGGAGGTGAGTGCTTGAAGGTATATCTTTAGATCTTGCAATTGAATCTTTTAGTTTCTTGTTTTATCACTAGTTTAGTCTATAAAAGAAAACTACAAAAAAATATAATTAAGGTTGCCTCATATGCTTCATCTTTTTAATGTCTTTCGTGAGAATGATGGAAAGGAAAATTGTGCTCAAGCGTTAGAAGAAGAAGTCTATAAAATGTTTGGCACTAAATTTTTGAATGATGAGCATGATTGCAATGTTGTTAGTTTGAATTCTTTGAATATCCATGATGCTAATGATATGCAAAGCTACAAGCTTGGGGATGCTATGTTTGATGAAGATGATATTTTTAGTCCCCCAAGTTTTGATGAGAAAATTTATTATGATGAAAGCATGCCTCCTATTATGATGATCATATTGCTGAAAGTGGGTTTGGAAGAGTGTCAACTTTAGGAAGTAATGATCCCACTATGTTGGAGGGTGTTGAATCTTATTGTGATAATTATGAAAGTGGATTTGGAGAGGTCATGACTTTATTTAGTGATGAATCCACTATTTCGGAAGAGGTTCCAATTGATTATGAGAACAAAGTTGCTATCTATGATGATTATTGTGATGACATGTATGCTATAAAGAATAATGATAACCATGAAACTTGTCATCATGATTTTAATTTTCAATTGGATTATGCCTCACATGATAGTTATTTTGTTGAGTTTGCTCCCACTACTATTCATGAGAAGAAATTTGCTTATGAGGAGAGTAATAAAAATTCTATGCTTGTGGATCATGAAAGTAATGCTTTATGTGATGGTTATATTGTTGAGTTCATTCATGATGCCACTGAAAATTACTATGAGAGAGGAACATATGCTCTTACATATCTCAATAATATCAAGTTTCCTCTCTATGTGTTGGAAGTTTTGAAGTCATGCTTGTTTTGCCTTCCTATGCTAGTTGATTCTTGCTCCCATAAATTGTTTGCTCACAAAATCCCTATGCATAGGAAGTGGGTTAGACTTAAATGTGCTAGTCATATGCTTCATGATGCTCCCGTTATGTTTCAATTCTTATCTTTCATGTGAGCATCATTGAAATCATCATGCCTAGCTAGAAAGGCATTAAAGAAAAGCGCTTGTTGGGAGACAACCCAACACTATTACCTACTATTTTTGTGTGTTCACATTATTAAGCTACTGTAGTAATCATGTTTTATAGCTTTTGTTTCAATAAAGTGCCAAGTAAGACCTTTGGGATGGTCTATGGTGATAGTTAACTTGATTCTGTGAAAAAACAGAAACTTTTGCTCTCAGCCCAGGAATTTTGAAAATTCACTAGAACTTGCTTTTGATCTTAATTTTTGACCCATTATTGATATACAAATTCTCTAGATTGTCCTAATTTTTTAGAATTTTTTGAGGTACAGAAGTATACGAAGTTTCCTGATTGCTACAGACTGTTCTGTTTTTAAACAAATTCTGTTTTCTATGTGTTGTTTGCTTATTTTGATAAATCTATCAGTAGTATCAGAGGTTATGAACCATGGAGAAGTTGGAATACAGTATAAATAACACCAATATGAATTTAGAATGAGTTCACAACAGTACCTAAGTGGTGATTTATTTTCTTATACTAACGGATCTCAGAAGATTTTCTGTTGAGTTTTGTGTTGTGAAGTTTTCAAGTTTTGGTGAAGTTTCAATGGACTACTGAATAAGGAGTGGCAAGAGCCTAAGCTTGGGGATTCCCAAGGCACCCCAAGGTAATATTCAAGGAATACCCAAGCAACTAAGCTTGGGGATGCCCCGGATGGCATCCCCTCTTTCGTCTTCGTCTATCGGTAAATTTACTTGAGGCTATATTTTTATTCACCACATGATATGTGTTTTGCTTGGAGCGTCATTTCCTTTTATTTATATTTTCTTGGTGTTATTCATAGACATGTTTTATATCTTTTAGTTCAATAAAAAGGTCAAGTATAGCCTTTACCATGCTTATTTTAGAAGTCTTTATGTTGCTGTTTGAAAACAGAAAATTTGTTGTTATGTTTTGAATATTGGTGAATAGTCAGAACATGATAAATCTTGAAATTTTTACACAGTAAGGTACAACAAATTTTCTATAGTGTGGTAATTTTTCAGAATTTTTGGATTTAGGGAAGTATGATTCCTCTTGCATTCTTTACAGACTGTTCTGTTTAGACAGATTGTTGTTATGTTTGCATTGTTTGCATATGTTTGCATGTTTAATGATTATATTTAAGGTTAGGAGTATTAAATATGCAGAGGCATTTAGTAGGAAATATCAAATAATAATTTTAGTGATTTGCTACAGTAGAGAATGACAAGGTTTTGCATTGATTTATACTAACTTATCTCATGAGTTCTTGTTGAGTTTTGTGTGGATGAAGTTTTTAAGATTTAGGGAAACTGTGATATGAGAGGAATTAAGGAGACACAAAAGCTCAAGCTTGGGGATGCCCAAGGCATCCCAAATTAATATTTCAAGAAGTCTCAAGCATCTAAGCTTGGGGATGCCTCGGTTGGCATCCCACCTTTCTTCTTCAACAACTATCGGCCAGTTTTGGTTGAGCCTAAGTTTTTGCTTCTTCACATGATATGTGCAATCCTTGCAATGCCATTTTATTTTGTTTTGCTTGCTGTTTGAATAAAATACATTAGATCTGAAATTTTTAAATCAGAGAGAGTCTTCACATAGCTAAATAATTATTTGACTACTCATTGATCTTCACTTATATCTTTTTGGAGTAGTTTGTCATTTACTCGTGTGCTTCACTTATATCCTATGAGTAAATGGTTGAATGAATTGAATAACATAAATCTGAATTTATATATGTTTCATATGCTTATCCCATGGGGATAATGACTTCACATATAAGAAGTATGGGTGGTAAAATTATTGAAAAGTAGCAAACATAGTATTGGTCACTTGAACAATTCATGAAAGAATATTGAAGGAAGAGAGATTTCTCATATAAATATACTATCTTGGTCATCTTCTATGATTGTGAGCCCCATTAAATATTTTCAAACTTGAGAAAATTAGTTGAAGTTGAACAAGGAAGACAACATAATGAGTTATGCTTGGGTATATTTGTATAGAAGTTATATTATTATGGATCCTCCAACATGTGGTGCTTGCTATTTAGAATCTTTTGCTAGCCAAAATTTCTGTACTAAGCGGGAATACTGCTTGTACATCCAAAATCCTTGAACCAAGTTTCTTCCATGAGTGTTCACCATATCTACCTATATGCGGTATTTATGTGTCGTTCCAAGTAAATTTGCATGTGCCAAACTCTAAACCTTCAAATAATAATCTGTTTTGTATGCCCGAATCGCTCATGTAGCGACTAGGGGCAGTCAGTATCTTCCATGCTAGGTGGGTTATTCTCACGATGAGTGTTTATTCACTTATCATTCACGAGAGAGTGGCTGGTAATTGGGATGCCCAGTCCTATGATCAAAAGATCAAAAACGAAATCACAAATAATTAAACAAAACTCCCCTAGGATTGTTGATAGTTGGATGGTACCCGTTGTTTCGGACCAGCCGTGAAATGTGGTTGTTGGTGGTGGGGGAGTAAAAACTTTACCATTCTATTTGGGAATCGCCTATAATGTAATCTAGTATGGAACATATTGGGAACTCTTGGTTGTTATGTTGACAATGAAAGCATACCTCTCAAAATTATTTCATCTCTGTTTTAAAAGCTTCGAGCTCTGGCCTATCTTTTACTTTTATGCAAGAGTCAGTAGTATTTCTTCTCATTCCAACCTACTCTTTAGTTGGCAAGCATCATGTGATGGGGAAAGATCTAAGCATATATGGCCATTCAAATATACTTGATCATGAATTATTATTGTTGACAATTATCTATATGATAAATAAGTTGGGAGGGGAAACATTAAGCCCCTATCTTTCTCTGTGTTCAATGGATGCTATTTGTTCTAAAATATGCTTTGAGTGGAAGAAATCATGGAAAACTATATGATAGTTGAGTATGTGGGATTTGCTAAATCAAAGCTCCTACATAGACCCTTCCTGAAAATAGATGAATTGCAACTGTTTGATGACTGAGAACCTAGTTTGTTAGTTTTCAAGAAAGTTTATGATCTATTCTTTAACATGTGAATAGCTTGTTACTTGATCATGAGAAGTTTTATGAGATGAGCTACTGTTATGATATATAATGATGCTACAAAAAGTGATTGAAATTATCATTGATCAAACTTGTGCACTCGCTAGCATTCCACATCAAAAATTCTGTTTTTATCATTTACCTACTCGAGGACGAGCAGGAATTAAGCTTGGGGATGCTTGATACGTCTCCAACGTATCTATAATTTTTTATTGATTCATGCTATTATATTATCCATCTTGGTTGTTTTATATGCACTTATATGCTATTTTATATTATATTTGGGACTAACCTATTAACCTAGAGCCCAGTGCCAGTTCCTGTTTTTTTCCTTGTTTTTGAGTTCCGCAGAAAAGGAATATCAAATGGAGTCCAATTGACCTGGAAATTTACGGAGAATATTTTTGGAAAATATATAAAATACTGGAACTAAAAGATATCAAAGAAGAGTCCCGAGGCCACCACAAGGGTGGAGGGCGCCCCCCTAGGGTGCGCCCCCCGTCCTTGTCGTCGCCTCGTGGGCCCCCTTGACTTGTCCCCGACGCCAACACTTCCTATAAATCCCAAAACCTCCAGAACAGAACCTAGATTGGGAGTTCCGCCGCCGCAAGCCTCTGTAGCCACGAAAAACCAATCGGGAGCCCGTTCTGGCACCCTGCCGGAGGGGGGAATCATCACCGGTGTCCATCTTCATCATCCTGGCGCTCTCCATGAGGAGGAGGGAGTAGTTCACCCTCGGGGTTGAGGGTATGTACCAGTAGCTATGTGTTTGATCTCTCTCTCTCTCGTGTTCTTGATTTGGCACAATCTTGATGTACCGCGAGCTTTGCTACTATAGTTGAATCATATGGTGTTTCTCCCCCTCTACCTTCTTGTGATGAATTGAGTTTTACCTTCGAGGTTTCATTATTATCGGATTGAATACTATTATGGATTTGGGAACACTTGATGTATGTCTTGCGTGGGATACCCGTGGTGACAATGGGGTATTCTATTGATTCACTTGATGTATGTTTTGGCACTCAACTCGCGGATTCCCGAGGTGACATTGGGGTAATCTATGCATAGGGGTTGATGCACGTTTTCGTCCTTGTCTCTCCGGTGGAAACTTTGGGGCACTCTTTGAAGTTCTTTGTGTTGGTTTGAATAGATGACTTTGAGATTGTGTGATGCATATATTATAATCAAACTCGCGGGTACTCATGGTGACAACGGAGTGCCTAGGTGACATTAGGGTTTTGGTTGATGTGTATCTTAAGGTGTTATTTTAGTACGAACTCTAGGGCTGTTTGTGGCACTTATAGGAATAGCCCAATAGATAGGTCAGAAAGAATAACTTTTAGGTGGTTTCGTACCCTATAATAATCTCTTCGTTTGTTCTCCGCTATTAGTGACTTTGGAGTGACTCTTTGTTGCACGTTGAGGGATTGTTATATTATCCAATTATGTTATCATTGTTGAGAGAACTTGCACTAGCGAAAGTATGAACCCTAGGCCTTGTTTCAAAGCATTGCAATACCGTTTTCGCTCACTTTTGTTACTAGTTACCTTGCTGTTTTATATTTTCAGACTACAAAAACCTATATCTACCATCCATATTACGTTTGTATCACCATCTCTTCGCCGAACTAGTGCACCTATACAATTTACCATTGTATTGGGTGTGTTGGGGACACAAGAGACTCTTTGTTATTTGGTTGCAGGGTTGTTTGAGAGAGACCATCTTCATCCTACGCCTCCCACGGATTGATAAACCTTAGGTCATCCACTTGAGGGAAATTTGCTAGTGCCCTACAAAACTCTGCGCTTGGAGGCCCAACACGAGTCTACAAGAAGAAGGTTGCGTAGTAGACATCATAGGTGCAGAATCGTTTCGGTCTACTTGACACATACGTGATGCCTATATTCATGATCATTGCCTTAGATATCGTCATAACTTTGCGCTTTTCTATCAATTGCTCGGCAGTAATTTGTTCACCCACCATATTATTTCCTTTCTTGAGAGAAGCCTCAAGTGAAACCTATGCCCCCGGGTCTATTTTCCATCATATAAGTTCCCGATCTACAATATTAGTTTCCGATCTACTCTTTTTGCAATCTTTTACTTTCCAATCTATAAACCAAAATTACCAAAAATATTTACTTTATAGTTTATCTATCTCTATCAGATCTCACTTTTGCAAGTAACCGTGAAGGGATTAACAACCCCTTTATCGCGTTGGGTGCAAGTTTGTTTGATTGTTTGTGTAGGTATTCGGTGATTTGTGCGTTGTCTCGTACTGGATTGATACCCTGGTTCTCAAACTGAGGGAAATACTTATCTCTACATTGCTGCATCACCCTTTCCTCTTCAAGGGAAAAACCAACGCAAGCTCAAGAAGTAGCATGCCCCCCCACACACTTTGAGTCGGTGGGAGGGGGCATCTCACCAAGGCGTATTGTAAGATTGACCAAGAAGAATCGCCACCTTGGTCATATAACCTCTCTTGTTGTTGGGTCAAAGCCATGCATGGAAGTCCACACGCGGCCCCACAAAGTAGGCTAGCTTGTCGCTGATAACCATGCGAGGGAGTGCCTGAAGACAACCACTGTGTGCATGTGGCCCAATGCAAACTTATGTATGAAGTGTCATGTGGTGTTTGAATATACCCAATGCACAACTTTGATGTGGTACCGTGCTTTTGGAACCGGAATCCCCACACGGAGCGAGGGTTCACGACGTGTATACTATATATAGGGGTTCATGTGTATGCAAGCCCTCGAACTTAGGTCACGAATCTCACCACGATCGACGTATGACTATACAGTAACGCGAACGAAGAGAAGAAGAATCAACAATGGTAACCTCTCTCGCGTTGTTGGTCGAAGTGATGGACGTCCACGCGGGCCCACGAATATATAGGTCGTCGATGGTAGCCAAGCGAGGGAGAGTGTCCAAAGACAACCACTGCATGCATGTGCCCGAAACATATGTATGGACATGCGTGATGCATGCATATAGGTTTGAATACCAAAAGCACGATATTTTGATGTGGCGCATGCATGCGTCGAAAATCGCACAGTCCCCACATAGATCTAGTTCATGATGCGTCGCGTGCTTCCCCCCTTTGACCCGGTGGGAGGGATTCGTGCGCACACATGCGCTCAAAGTATAATATGTTATCTCTCACATCAGGGCATGCATGTACCGTACCGTATAAGACGAACCAAAATTTAATCCCCTCCTAATTATAAATCAAACTAACCTCTTTCGCCGTCGATCAATGTTATTGACCAAGCGGGCACACAGAGATGGACGAAGCATCTTGCCGATAACCCCGCGAGTGAGTGCTAGAGGACAACCGCCATCGCTTGCTTGTGGGCCAAACACATGTATGGAGACGTGTGGTTGTGATGTTTGAATACCTAATATATATGCAGAACTTTGATGTGGCACCTGCCTCAGAAACCTTTAAGTCCCCCACACGAACCGAGCTTCATGACACCCAGTATATATATGCTGCCCTCTCCTCTCTTCGACGTGTAATATATACTCCTACGTACTGTAACACAACCCGGAAATAATCCTCCTTGTTCGTCAAATTACCTTTCTCGTCGTGTCATATATTTGATGGACGACGTCCTCACGGGCCCATGGAGGGAAGCATCGCAGGCGAATGAGTGTCAACCATCGTCTGCATGTGGCCCAGTGTGTTGGTGATGTTTTTAATACCCAATATGCAAAACTTCTTTGTGGCACCTGCCTCAGAAATCGAAAAGTCCCCACACGGAGCGAGATCGTTCATGACGTGTGTGTAGTATGTGCTGCCCTGACCCCATCCTCCCCTCTTCGACGCGTACTATATACTCCTACCGCAACACAACCCAAAAAGAAACCTCCTTGTTGGGTCAAAGTGATGAAGGAAAACCTCGCGGGCCCACAGATGGAAGCATCGCACGCGAGTGACTGTCCTATATGATGCGTAGTATATGTTTCCCTCGGCCACCCTCTTCAACGCGTACTATATATATACTCCTATCATACGTAACAAAAACAAAAAATGACCATCCTTTTTGGTCAAATTAACCTCTCTCATTGCATGTCATAGTGCTGGACGGCGACCTTGCGGGCCCATAGAGAGTGTCACATGCGAGTGAGTGTCCTAGGACCACCGCGTGCATCTGGCCCAAAGATGCATGTCAAACTTTTTCTGCAGCGAACATGCGACCAAAAGAGTTTGGTGTTAAAAATTGAAAAAAATGGATAACTGATACGTCCATTTTGCATCATGTTTACCTACTGTTATTTATGATGTTTTTATGCATAATAATGCCTTTTGGAGTAATTCTAATGCCTTTTCTCTCATAATATGCAAGGTACACACAAAGAGGTAGAATTCCAGCAGCTGGAAATATGGAGCTGGAAAAGCTACGTCAGGCCACCTATTCTGCACAACTCCAAATGGGCTAAAACTTCACATGGATTTTTGATGGAATAAATAAGAAATACTGGAGCAAATAACCACCAGAGGGGGGCCACCTGGTGAGCACAAGACACCAAGGCGGGCCTGGCCCCTCAGGCGCGCCCTGGTGGGTTGTGCTCAGCCCAGCCCACCTCCGGTGCCCATCTTCTGGTATATAAGTCATTTTGACCTAGAAAAAAAATAAGGAGAGGACTTTCGGGACGGAACGCCGCCGTCTCGAGGCGGAACTTGGGCAGGAGCACTTTTGCCCTCCGGCGGAGCGATTCCGCCGGGGGAACTTCCCCCCCGGAGGGGGAAATCATCGTCATCATCATCACCAACAACTCTCCCATCTTGGGGAGGGAAATCTCCATCAACATCTTCAACAGCACCATCTCCTCTCAAATCCTAGTTCATCTCTTGTGTTCAATCTTTGTACCGGAACTATAGAGTGGTGCTTGTGGGTGACTAGTAGTGTTGATTACATCTTGTGGTTGATTACTATATGGTTTATTTGGTGGAAGATTATATGTTTAGATCCAATATTCTATTTAATACCCCTTTGATCTTGAGCATGTTTATCACTTGTGAGTAGTTACTTTTGTTCTTGAGGTCACGGGAGAAATCTTGTTGCAAGTAATCATGTGAACTTGATGTGTGTTCGATATTTTGATAGTATGTATGTTGTGATTCCCTTAGTGGTGTCATGTGAACGTCGACTACATGACACTTCACCATATTTGGACCTAAGGGAATGCATTGTGGAGTAGTAATTACATGATGGGTTGCGAGAATGACAGAAGCTTAAACCCTAGTTTATGCGCTATTCCGTAAGGGACCGATTGGATCCAAAAGTTTAATGCTATGGTTATAATTTATTCTTAATACTTTTCTCGTAGTTGCGGATGCTTGCGAGGGGGTTAATCATAAGTAGGAGGTTTGTTCAAGTAACAACAACACATAAGCACCGGTCCAACCACATATCAAATTATCAAAGTAGCGAACACAAATCGAACCAACATGATGAAAGTGACTAGATGAAATTCCCGTGTACCCTCAAGAACACTTTGCTTATTATAAGAGATCGTTTTGGCCTGTCCTTGGCCTCAAAAGGATTGGGCTACCTTGCTGCACTTTTGATACTACTATCATTACTTGTTCGTTACAATTTATCTTGCTATCAAACTACTCTGTTACTTATAATTTCAGCACTTGCAGACATTACCTTGCTGAAAACAACCTGTCATTTCCTTCTGCTTCTCGTTGGGTTCAACACTCTTACTTATCAAAAAGGCTACAATTGATCTCATATACTTGTGGGTAATCGAGGCCATTTTTTGGCACCGTTGTCGGGGAGTGAAGCGCTCTTGGTAAGTGGAAATCGGTAAGGAAAAATTATTACTACGTGCTGAAATTTATTGTCACTTGTTACTATGGAGAACAATCCTTTGAGGGGTTTGTTAGGGGTATCTTCACCTCAACCGGAACCACAATTAGTTACCCGTCAACCTACTGCACCTACTGAAAATATTGAATATGAAATTCGTTCGGGTATGATAGAACAACTGCTAGCTAATCCTTATGCAGGAGATGGAACCGAACATCCTGATATGCACTTGATATATGTGGAAGAAATTTGTGGATTGTTTAAGCTTGCAGGTTTACCCAGAGATGAAGTTAAGACGAAGGTTTTCCCTTTATCTTTGAAGGGAAATGCATTGGCATGGTATAGGCTATGCGATGATATTGGATCTTGGAATTGGAATCGACTGAAATTGGAGTTTCACCAAGAAAATTATCCTATGCATCTAGTTCATCGTGATCGGAATTATATATATAATTTTTGGCCTCGTGAAGGAGAAAGTATTGCTCTAGCTTGGGGGAGGCTTAAGTCAATGTTATATTCATGCCCCAGTCATGAGCTCTCAAGAGAAATTATTATCCAGAATTTTTATGCTCGGCTTTCTCATAATGATCGATCCATGCTTGATACTTCTTGTGCTGGTTCTTTTCTGAAGAAGACTATTGAATTCCGGTGGGATCTTTTGGAAAGAATTAAATGCAACTCTGAAGATTGGGATCTCGGTGAAGGTAAAGAGTCAGGTATTAAGCTCAAGTATGATTATGTTAAATCTTTTATGAATACCGATGCTTTTCAAAATTTTAGCACTAAATATGGACTTGACTCTGAGATAGTAGCCTCCTTTTGTGAATCATTTGCTACACATGTTGATCTCCCTAAGGAGAAGTGGTTTAAATATCATCCACCTATTAAAGAAAAAAATCAAAGAACCAGTACTAGCTAAAGAGGAAACTATTATTTATAATGTTGATCCAGTTGTTCCTACTGCTTATATTGAGAAACCACCTTTCCCTGTTAGGATAAAGGAACATGCTAAAGTTTCAACTGTGGTCAATAAAAGCTATATTAGAACAACTAAACTTGATGAACAAATCAAAGTAGAACCTAGTGTTGCTATGGTTAAAGATCTCCTGGAAGAAAATATAGATGGGCATGTTATTTACTTCTGTAATGAAGCTACTAGAATTGCCAAACCTGCTACAGAGGATAAACATAGACCCGTTGTTCGCATGCCTGTTGTCTCAGTTAAAATAGGAGATCACCGTTATCATGGTTTATGTGACATAGGTGCCAGCATGAGTGCTATTCCCTTTACCTTATATCAAGAAATTATGAATGACGTAACACCCGCTGAAATAGAAGAAATAAATGCTACTATTAAACTTGCTAATAGAGACACCATCACACCACTTGGGATTGTTAGAGATGTTGAAGTCTTGTGTGGGAAAATAAAATATCCTACTGATTTTCATGTTCTTGGTTCCCCGCAAGATGATTTTTGTCCCATTATCTTTGGTAGACCTTTCTTGAACACCGTTAATGCTAAAATAGATTGTGAGAACAAACTGTCGGTGGCAGCTTTGGTGATGAGTCTCATGAGTTTAATTTTTCCAAGTTTAGTAGAAAACCTCTTAAAAAAGAATTGCCTAGTAAGGATGAAATAATTGGTCTTGCTTCTATTGCCGTGCCTCCTACTGATCCTTTAGAACAATATCTGCTAGACCATGAAAATGATTTACATATGCATGAAAGAAATGAAATAGATAAGATCTTCTTTGAACAACGTCCTCTGCTTAAACACAATTTGCCTATTGAAACTCTGGGAGGTCCTCCTCCACCTAAAGGTGATCCTGTGTTTGAATTAAAACAATTGCCAGACACTTTAAAATATGCTTATCTTGATGAGAAGAAGATATATCCTATTATTATTAGTGCTAACCTTTCAGAACATGAAGAAGAAAGATTATTGAAAGTTCTAAGGAAGCACCGAGCTGCTATTGAATATACTCTTGATGATTTAAAGGGCATTAGTCCCACTCTATGTCAACACAAGATTAATATGGAACCTAATGCTAAACCCATTGTTGATCACCAACGTCGGTTAAATCTGAAGATGAAGGAAGTGGTAAGAACGGAAATATTAGAACTTCTGGAAGTAGGTATAATCTATCCTATAGCTGATAGTAGATGAGTAAGTCATGTTCATTGTGTCCCTAAGAAAGGAGGTATTACCGTTGTTCCTAATGATAAGAATGAACTTATTCCATAAAGAATTGTTACATGCTATAGAATGGTAATTGACTTTATAAAATTAAACAAAGCAACCAGAAAAGATCATTACCCTCTACCTTTTATTGATCAAATGCTAGAAAGATTATCCAAGCACACACATTTTTGCTTCCTTGATGGATAGTCTGGTTTTTCACAAATACCTGTTTCTCAACCTGATCAAGAAAAGACCACTTTCACTTGTCCCTTTGGAACTTATGCTTATAGACATATGCCTTTTGGTTTATGCAATGCACCTGCTACCTTTCAAAGATGTATGACTGCTTTATTCTTTGACTTTTGTGAAAAGATTGTTGAGGTTTTCATGGATAACTTTTCTGTTTATGGGAAGTCTTTTGATGATTGTTAAGCAATCTTGATCGAGTTTTGCAGAGATGTGAGCAAAAAAATCTTGTCTTGAATTGGGAGAAGTGCCACTTTATGGTTAATGAAGGTATTGTCTTGGGCCATAAAATTTCTGAAAGAGGTATTGAAGTGGACAAAGCTAAGGTTGATGCAATTGAGAATGCCATGTCCTAAAGATCAAAGGTATTTGTAGTTTCTTAGGTCATGCTGGTTTCTATAGGAGATTTATCAAAGACTTTTTCTAAAATTTCTAGGCGTCTTACAAATCTTTTGCAAAAGGATGTTCCTTTTGTTTTTGATGATGATTGTTTAGAAGCCTTCAAAACACTCAAGAAAGCCTTAATTTCTGCACCTATTGTTCAACCACCTGATTGGAACTTGCCTTTTGAAATTATGTGTGATGCTAGTGATTATGCTGTTTGTGTTGTTCTAGGACAAAGAGTTGATAAGAAACTAAATGTTATTCATTATGCTAGTAAAACTCTAGACACTGCTCAAAGAAATTATGCTACTACTGAAAAAGAATTTCTAGCAGTGGTGTTTGCTTGTGATAAATTTAGATCTTACATTGTTGATTCAAAAGTGATTGTTCACACCGATCATGCTGCTATAAAATATCTTATGCAAAAGAAAGATGCTAAACCTAGACTTATTCATTGGGTTCTCTTGCTACAAGAATTTGATTTGCATATCACTGATAGAAAAGGAGCAGAGAATCCCGTGGCTGATAACTTGTCTAGGTTGCAAAATGTCTTTGATGACCCACTACCTATTGATGCTAAACCTGATGAGCAGTTAGCTGCAATAAATGTTTCTATAACACTCCTTGCTATGCTGACTATGCTAACTACATTGTTGCTAAATATTTACCACCTAGCTTTACATACCAACAAAAGAAAAAAATATTCTATGATTTAAGACATTACTTTTGGGATGACCCACATCTTTATAAAGAAGGAGTAGATGGTATTGTTAGACGTTGTGTACTTGAGCATGAACAGGGACAAATCCTACGGAAATGTCACTTCGAAGCATATGGAGGGCATCATGCGGGAGACATAACTTCTCACAAGGTATTACAGTCTGGGTTTTATTTGCCTACACTTTTCAAGGATGCTCGTAAGTTTGTCTTATCTTGTGATGAATGTCAAAAAATAGGTAATATCGGTAAGCGTCAAGAAATGCCTATGAATTATTCACTTGCTGTTGAACCATTTGATGTTTGGGGATTTGATTACATGGGACCTTTTTCTTCCTCTAATGGGTACACTCATATTTTGGTTGCTGTTGATTATGTTACTAAGTGGGTAGAAACTATTCCAACTAGTAGTGCTGATCACAACACCTCTATTAAAATGCTTAAGGAAGTTATTTTCCCAAGGTTTGGAGTCCCTAGATATTTAATGACTGACGGTGGTTCACACTTTATTCATGGTGCTTTCCGCAAAATGCTTGCCAAGTATGATGTTAACCATAGAATTGCATCACCCTATCATCCTCAGTCTAGTTGTCAAGTTGAACTTAGCAATAGATAAATAAAATTATTTTTGCAAAAGACTGTCAATAGGTCCCGGAAGAATTGGTCTAAGAAATTAGATGATGCACTTTGGGCTTACAGAACAACATATAAAAATCCTATGGGTATGTCTCCTTATAAATGGTTTATGGAAAAGCTTGTCATTTGCCTCTTGAGTTAGAACATAAAGCATATTAAGCAATTAAAGAACTCAACTATGATTTCGAACTTGCCGGTGAAAAGAGGTTATTTGATATTAGCTCATTAGATGAATGGAGAACCCAAGCTTATGAAAATGCCAAGTTATTTAAAGAAAAAGTTAAAGCATGGCATGATAAAAGAATCCAAAAGCATGAGTTCAAGGTTGGAGAACATCTTCTTTTGTACAACTGTCGTTTCAGATTCTTTGCAGGAAAACTCCTCTCCAAATTGGAAGGACCCAATGTTATCGAGGAGGTTTATCGGTCTGGAGCTATCAAAATAAATAATGCCGAGGGTACTAACCCGAAGGTTCTTAATGGGCAATGAATAAAATATTATATCTCAGGTACACCCATTAATGTTGAAAGCAATATTATCCAAACTATGACACCGGAAGAACACATAAAAGAGACCTTCTGGAACACTCCATAATCGTGAAAAAGAGGAGGTACGTGATACGGTAAGTAAACGGACTCCGAAAAATTCGCAAAAATATTTTCTGTCAGTTTTGGAATATTTAGAAAATTAGGAAAATAAGAAACTACCGGGAAGGTGACCCTAGTGGGCACAGGACACCAGGGCCCAGGTGGGTTGTGCCCACCTCGGGTACCTTCCGGACTCCGTTTTTCTTCCGTTTGCTTGTTTCCCAAGAAAAAAAAAATCTTTATATACCCCCCAAACCTATTGACCTCCGTATCGCGGAGAAACCTCCTGTTTTCTTTTCTCGCTGTTTTCGGTCAGATCTGTTGAGCCAGGCGTCATGTCTTCTTCTTCCTCCAACAACGTGGAAGAGGATGCTTGGTTGATGAAGATCGAGCTGAAGAGAGAAGAGCCCGTAGAAGCCGTCAAGGGAGACAAGATCAAGGAGGCTACCGGAGATCAAGCGCCGGTGATTGAGACGGCCTGGCCTGCTGGGGAAGAAGAAGATATCCTTAAACCTTACTATGCTCATCTTACCCCTACTAAGATTGAAGCTTTTCGGATCATTGAAACGGTTCGTGTGCAAAATAAGTATCTCACTCGTGAAAATATTCTGTATCAAGAGCACATCATCTTCCTCCGGAGCGTCATCCGTAGATTGGAGAATCTCTTGATCATGAAGGACAAGATCGCCTCTGCTTCATCACCACCACCTTCTTCATCACCAAAAGAAAACCGAGTATCGGGTATGGGCACTCCCCTTGGCTTCCGCCAATCTTGGGGGAGGTGCCCTGGTATCGTATCACCCCCACTATCTTTTGCCTTTACTTATTTTAGTTTGATCTTTTGCTTTAGATGAATAAAAGTTTAGTTCGATCCTTTCTTTTTGAGAGTTTGCTTAGTGATCTATCCTTGTAATCGTGTGCAAGTTATATAATAAAGTTTAGTTTGAGTTTTTTCTTTCTTTACTTTCATGTTCCAATAAAAATAAAGGAAATAAATGAAAAAGATCATATGCTAATCTTATGGTAGGTAATGGCACCACATAAGGAAAAGTATAAGTAGAAAATTTTATTAGAGATTGACAAACATAGCATTGGTCAATGATGCAACTCATGAAAGAATTAATAAGGGAAGAGAAGATTCACATACAAATACACTATCCTGGAAATCTTTTGTGATCGTGAGCCCCCATCAAAATATTATATGCCAAAATTGTTGACGTTGGACAAGGAAGACAACGTAATGATTTATGTTTGTCCATATTCACATAGGAGTTATATTGTCATAGATCCTTCAACATGTGGTGCTTGCCCCCCATCTTTGCTAGCCAAAAATTCCGCACTAAGTAGAGATACTACTTGTGCATCCAAAAACCCTTAAACCCAAATCTTATTTTCAAGAGTCCACCATACCTACCTATGGATTGAGTAAGATCCTTCAAGTAAGTTGTCATCGGTGCAATAAGGAAATAAAAATTGCTTCTAAAAGTGTGAGATCATTTAGTGTAAGAGAAAATTGAGCGTTGTACGAACTTGTGATGGTAAAGAATAAAAGCGACAGACTGCATAATAAAGGTTGCCATCACAAGGGGCAATATAACGTGACGTTCTTTTGCACTAAGGGGTTGAGCATACAAACAAATAAGCGCATGGCAACCTCTGCTTCCCTCTGCGAAGGGCCTATCTTTTACTTTATGTATTTACTTTTATGCAAGAGTCAAAGTTTTTCTCTCTATTCCTTTTTACTTTTCTCCTTTGGCAAGCATCATGCGGTGAGGAAAGATCTAGGCACATATGTCCAGTTGAATATGGGTAGCATGAGTTATTATTGTTGACATCACCCTTGAGGTGAATACGTTGGGAGGCGAAACTATAAGCCCCTATCTTTCTATGTGTCCGGTTGAAACGTTTTGCTCATGTGTATGTGGTGAGTGTTAGCAATCATAGAAGACTATATGATGGTTGAGTATGTGGACTTGCCTAAAGGCTCCGATACACCACCCTTCCTGAAAAGATGATGAATTGTAGTTGCAAAGTTGACTAAGAACATAGTTTGTTGGTTTCCAATAGAATTTATGCTTTATACTTCGATAGTGTGATGAATTGCTACTTACTCATGAGAAGTCTATGATAAAAGTTTTATGTTTAAGTTTGTTTCTGTTATAATAATTCACATGATGCTTCTATGTCTGTATTTTGTTTTTATCGACACCTCTCTCTCTCTAAGCATGTGGACATGTTTTTCGATTTCGGTTTTCGCTTGAGGACAAGCGAGGTATAAGCCTGGGGGAGTTGATACGTCCATTTTGCATCATGTTTACCTACTGTTATTTATGATGTTTTTATGCATAATAATGCTTTTTGGAATAATTCTAATGCCTTTTCACTCATAATATGCAAGGTACACACAAAGAGGGAGAATTCCGGCAGCTGGAAATCAGGACGTGGAAAAGCTACGTCAGGCCACCTATTCTGCACAACTCCAAATGGGCTGAAACTTCATGAGGATTTTTGATGGAATAAATAAGAAATACTGGAGCAAATAACCACTAGTGGGGGGCCACCTGGTGAGTACAAGACACCAGGGTGCGCCTGGCCCCCCAGGCGCGCCATGGTGGGTTGTGCTCAGCCCAGCCCACCTCCGGTGCCCATCTTCTGGTATATAAGTCATTTTTTCCTAGAAAAAAATAAGGAGAAGACTTTCGGGATGGAGCACCGTCGTCTCGAGGCGGAACTTGGACATGAGCACTTTTGCCCTCCGGCGGAGCGATTCCGCCGGGGGAACTTCCCTCCCGGAGGGGGAAATCATCATCATCATCATCACCAACAACTCTCCCATCTTGGGGAGGGCAATCTCCATCAACATCTTCAACAGAACCATCTCCTCTCAAACCCTAGTTCATCTCTTGTGTTCAATCTTTGTACCGGAACTATAGATTGGTGCTTGTGGGTGACTAGTAGTGTTGATTACATCTTGTGGTTGATTACTATATGGTTTATTTGGTGGAAGATTATATGTTCAGATCCAATATGCTATTTAATACCCCTCTGATCTTGAGCATGTTTATCACTTGTGAGTAGTTACTTTTGTTCTTGAGGTCACGGGAGAAATCTTGTTGCAAGTAATCATGTGAACTTGATGTGTGTTTGATATTTTGATAGTATGTATGTTGTGATTCCCTTAGTGATGTTATGGGAACGTCGACTACATGACAATTCACCATATTTGGGCCTAAGGGAATGCATTGTGGTGTAGTAATTACATGATGGGCTGCGAGAGTGACAGAAGCTTAAACCCTAGTTTATGCGCTATTCCATAAGGGACCGATTGGATCCAAAAGTTTAATGCTATGGTTAGAATTTATTCTTAATACTTTTCTCATAGTTGCGGATGCTTGCGAGGGGGTTAATCATAAGTAGGAGGTATGTTCAAGTAAGAACATCACCTAAGCACCGGTCCACCCACATATCAAATTATCAAAGTAGCGAACACAAATCGAACCAACATGATGAAAGTGACTAGATGAAATTCCCGTGTACCCTCAAGAACGCTTTGCTTATTATAAGAAACCGTTTGGCCTGTCCTTTGCCTAAAAAGGATTGGGCTACCTTGCTAGACTTTTGTTACTACTATCATTACTTGTTCGTTACAAATTATCTTGCTATCAAACTACTCTGTTACTTACAATTTCAGCACTTGCAGACATTACCTTGCTGAAAACCACATGTCATTTCCTTCTGCTCCTCGTTGGGTTCGACACTCTTACTTATCGAAAAGGCTACAATTGATCCCATATACTTGTGGGTCATCAAGGCCATTTTCTAACATCGTATGTGTACGTGTCCCTGGGTGCATGTTTAGTCCACATGCAAGAAATTTCTAACATCGAGAATCTTGATTTTAAAATCGAGTAAATCCAAAACTAAGTTGAAATTCATGAAACTTATCGTGGTGTCATATGGACACCAATAGACTGTGATATTGTTTTTTTCAAATTTGAGACAAGGTTTGATATAATCTTCTTACAGACAGGAAATATCAATAATTATTAACCAATATCACAAACGGACTCTTTATTCGAACCATGTGCGTTAGACCAACAGTGTACGTGCTGTGCTTCGGTTAAGCAATAAAGCAGCAGAATTAATCATCAAAAAGGAAAAAAATCAATATAATACGTGCCGCGCACGCGTCCCGTGTGTCGTACGAGCACGCGTGAGTTGACGAGACGCATACTAGCAGTCTGCGTGCAGGCAGACTGGGAGGCCGAGGCATGCGCATGTTCGCTACGCACTCAACGTGGGGCGTTCTAGTAGCTGTGTGAAATGACAGTAGGCATGCTGGCAGTTCGCTGCGCCGTGCTACATTCAAGCGGTGCATTTCCCCCGGATCAATGCCGTGCGCGCTCATCTCCCTAAACTTAAGCACCTCGGGCTCATTGCCGTCCGCATCTCGAAGGAGGATTTGGAGTGCCTACTCGTCGGATGTACAATGCTCAAGTACCTTCATCTTCATGCAATGGATGGGTTCAGTAGCCTCCACATCACCTCGGCGAATGCCCGTGCGATTTATGTGCATTGCTGGCACCACCCAAGGCTGACAGTTGAGGTGTTTCACGATATGGTCATTGAGAGTGCGCCTTTCCTTGAGAGATTGTATGTACTTGATAAATTAGGTCCAGCAAGAATCAGGGTCATTCACGCACCGAAATTGACAGTGTTGGGCTATTCGTGTGCTGAATTCAATGAACTTGTTACTGGATCATTATCCGTTCAGGTACAACAATCTTCTTCTTCTCCTTCTTATATATTATTGGACAACACATTTTGATCTATATGTTCGCCTGTCATCCAGAAAATGATTCCCACAAGCTTGACCCGGCCTCTGTGCACAGTGAAGATCTTGGCACTACAATATGTCGGCCCTGATCTAGATGAAGTTGTTAGATTCCTTAGATGCTTTCCTTGCACAGAGAAGCTATACATCGAGGTGATGCTCCTTTCCTGTTAATTGTTAACCACAACGGAGCTCATTTTTTTGTTACTATTACCCATGATTACAATGACAAATGTAGAATGATTTCTAAAGGAATTTTTGAGGATTTCAATACATATTTTTTTGAGATGCTAGTGTTGTACGCGTTTTATTCCTTCGCCCGACATGCTTTCGTGATAAAAGTTTATCATGAAAAATTGAAGGTGACATTTCACTCTTTTCGTGTATTTTAGAAATCCTGCAAATCAAAGAGGCCCGAAGTGTTCAAATCTGCAGCTAGGCACTAATATGCTGTCTTTGTTTGCAGATATTAGCAGACATGAAAGTAGAAAACGTTGGGAAATATAACAATCCCATTGAATGCCTTGATCTTCATCTCATAGAAATTACTTTTAACGAGTACCGAGGCACCACACCAGAAATTAAATTCGCCAGGTTCTTTGTTGAGAAAGCAAGGTTACTCAAGGTAATGAGGTTTGCCCTATATTTACTGCGTAGAAGTGAATGGATTGGTAAAGAGCGCAGGCGTGTACAGCTGAATGGAAAAGGCTCTGCAGAAGCTGAATTTCAGTTTGTAACTTCATATGACAGATTATTCAGAAGTCACTGTATCAAGCCGCTATATGGCTTCTCGGTGGCTGATCCTTTCACAGAAATAATGCATGAAAAAGATTCTGAAGAAGATGAATTTTATGTGTCTGAATAGTTTGAACCTTGTAATCTTTGATTTTGGGCCATGTAATGCTGGAATTTGAACCTTGCAATATTTATGGTTTTGTAATATAATGTAATTGGATGTTTAATTTGGTTTTGCAATCATGTCCTGTTATAAGTATATATATGTTCTTCTTCTGTACACAGAGCATAGATGTTGTGCAGATAGAGCATATCACATTGCACACGGACTACACTAGGGAACCCGTCGGTGATGAATTCATCAATCGCAAATGGTTGTATACCAGCAAGCATTTGCCCACAACACACACGGCTTATTCCATCACAAACAGCTCAGATGGATCAACTGTATGTCACATATTGCACACGCAACTCTAATCTAATTTGTGCTTGATGTCTCCGCCATCGCTCTGTGACGCCCGGATAGTTAAGCTACAGTAATCCCATGCTAATGTTGCCACGTCATCACTTTTACTATTGCTAAGTCCCATGTTAATTCAAATCAATTCAAAATCAAAATTAAACTCAAGTCAAACCATAAAAGTTTTCAAATGTCAAAAGTAAAATGTTCAAAATGTAGCAAATAAATCATAGATGGGTATGGTGGAGAAACCATGTTTAGATGCAATGAATTAATTGAAACCGGGGCTAAACAATTATTTAAATGCTTTTAAAATAATAAACTATTACAAACCCTTTTATTTTATGAGCTAAATTAATTATGGCAGGGGCACAATTTGTAACACTAATTTAGGTGCACTTTTTTATTAAAACTAAAATGAATAGAAACTAAAGTGAAAAAGAGAAGGGAAAGTAAAAAACAACAAAATAAAATAAAAGAACCCCCCCCCCCAACTGGGCCTCGGCCCAGCAGGCTACCAGGCTGCCAGGCCGGCCCAGCCACGCCCTCTACTAACCCCCCTGGGCGCCCGAAACCCT